>NC_044996.1:78432031-78568661 GCF_008728515.1 Papio anubis | reverse complement strand
ATAAGGCTACTTCCAAATTTGAATAAGATTACACTACAGCAACTTTATGAACCAGCTTTAGAATACTCAAACTCAATGTTGATCTTATATTACAAATTACTGATTTTGCAGGATACTTAAAATTATTTTGGATGAAATTCTGGGGCCAGGTGCAGTGGCTCACGCCTGTAATCTCAACACTTTCGAAGGCTGAGGCGGGTGGATGACTTGAGCTCAGGAGTTTGAGACCAGCCTGGCCAACATGGTGAAAGCCCATTTCTACAAAAAATACAAAAATTAGCCAGGCATGTTGGCAAGTGCCTATAATCCCAGCTACTTGGAAGGCTGAGGCAGGAGAATCACTTGAACCGAGGAGGCGGAGGTTGCAGTGAGCTGAGATTATTGTGCCACTCCACTCCAGCCTTCACTCCAGCCTGGGTGAGACAGAACAAGATTCCATCAAAAAAAAAAAAACCTAGTTTGGGCCAGGCACGGTGGCTCACGCCTGTAATCCCAACACTTTAGGAGGCCCAGGCTGGCAGATCACCTGAGGTCGGGAGGTTGAGACTAGCCTGACCAACATGGAGAAACCCTGTCTCTACTAAAAATACAAAATTAGCCAGACGTGGTGGCGCATGCCTGTAATCCCAGCTACTCGGGAGGCTGAGGCAGGAGAATTGCTTGAATCTGGGAGGTGAAGGTTGTGGTGAGCCAAGATTGTGCCCTTGCACTCCAGACTGGGCAACAAGAGCAAAACTCCATCCCCCCACCAAAAAAAAAAAAAAAAAAAAAAACCTATTTTGGATGATATTTTTACAGGATTTTAATCATCAGAATATTTATGAGCCAAATAGTTGACTGCTTTTTGTTATTTTGTTGTCATTGTTGTTTGTTGCTGTTTTTAAGTATTAAGAGATTTATCACAAGGAATTGGTTTACATGATTTATTGCAAGGAAATGGCTATGCAAGTCCAAAATCCATAGGGTAGTCTGGAACTGTTGGGCATGAGCTAAAGTTCTATCCTCAGGGAAAATGTATTCTTCTTCAAGTAAGCCTCAGCTCTGCTCTTAAGGCTTCCAGTTGATTGAATCAGCCTACCCAGATTATTTAATCTACCTTAAAGTCAACAGATTGATTATAACCTTTAATCACATCAACAAACCACCTTCACAACCAGATCTAGATTAGAATTTCATTGAATAACTGTGGAATGTAGCCTGGCCTAGTTGACATAAAACTGACCGTGACACACGTGTTACATTAATCATGCTATGTCCCTAACACTCAAGACAGCCTCTAGTGCATTTCTATATCTCCTTCCCCAGGTCCCAGGTATGGATAAACACACATAAGTTAAATGAGCAAGTCTACAGGCAAATATGCTTATTCTTTCATCATTCTACTTTTCATCACTCTCTTCTGCTGTGCCATACAACCCCATTGGTTCCTTTTTTAATTTTAATTTTAGATTCAGAGGGTACATGTGTGGGTTTGTTACAAGTGTGTATATTGCGTGATGCTGAGATGTGGGCTTCTATTGATCCCATCACCAGATAGTGAACACAGTACCTAATAGAAAGTTTTTCAGCTCTTGCCTCTTCTTTCTTCCCTACCATTTGGAGTCCTCAGTGTATATTGTTCCCATCTTTTTTTTTTTTTTTTTTTTTTTTTTTTTGAGACTGAGTCTGGCTCTGTCGCCCAGGCTGGAGTGCAGTGGCCGGATCTCAGCTCACTGCAAGCTCCGCCTCCCGGGTTTACGCCATTCTCCTGCCTCAGCCTCCGGAGTAGCTGGGACCACAGGCGCCCGCCACCTCGCCCGGCTAGTTTTTTGTATTTTTTAGTAGAGACGGGGTTTCACCGTGTTAGCCAGGATGGTCTCGATCTCCTGACCTTGTGATCCGCCCGTCTCAGCCTCCCAAAGTGCTGGGATTACAGGCTTGAGCCACCGCGCCCGGCTATTGTTCCCATCTTTATGTTGGTATGTATCCAGGGTTTAGCTCCCTCCTATAAGTGAGAACATGCAGTATTTTATTTTCTCTGTCAGCATTAATTTGCTTAGAATAATGGCCTCCAGCTGCATCTATGTTGCTGCAAAGAACAGGATTTCATTCATTTTTATGGTTGCATAGTATTCCATGGTATATATGTACCACATTTCCTTTTTCTTTTCTTTCTTTTTTTTTTTTTTTTTTTTTCACCGAGACAGAGTCTTGCTCTGTAGCCCAGGCTGGGGTGCAGTGGCATAATCTTGGCTTACTGCAACCTCCACCTCCTGGGTTCAAGCGATTCTCCTGCTTCAGCTTCCTGAGTAGCTGGGACTACAGGCACGCACCACCATGCCCGGCTAATTTTTGTGTTTTTAGTAGAGATGGGGTTTCACCATGTTGGCCAGGATGGTCTCGATCTCCTGACCTCAAGTGATCTGCCCACTTCAGTCTCCCGAAGTGCTGGGATTACAGGCGTGAGCCACCGAGCCTGGTCTATATGTACCACATTTTCTTTATTCAATCCACTGTTGATGGGCACCTAGGTTGTCTCCATGTATTTGCTATTGATTGGCTACTCTTTGGAAATCAGAAGTATTTAGAGAAAATAACTTTTTACTGGCTAAAAATGAAAATTCTAATGGTATTTTATTTGTCATAGTTCCACTTCAAACATAAATTGGGACTTGCATAATCTTCTGACTTTCTGTTTTTATTTTTGTTTTTTTGAGACAGTGTCTCACTCTCTCTCCCAGGTTGGAGTACAATAGCATGATCTGGCTCACTGCAGCCTCGACCTTCCAGGCCCAGGTGATCCTCCCACTTCAACCTCCTGAGTAACTGGGACTACAGGTGCATGACACCATGCTTGGCTAATTTATTGTATTTTTTGTGGAGACAGGGTTTTGCCATGTTGCCCAGGCTAGTTTTTAATTCCTGGACCCAAGCAATCCACCCACTTTGGCCTTCCAAAGTGCTGAGATTACAGGTGTGAGCCACCATTCCTGGCCTACTATTCTTACTTTCTATTTGATATCTGCTTGTTCCTTAATAATTAATGCTCTCATATGGAGATTTGTACATTTCTAATTTTTAATTTTCTTTTTTATTTCTGTTCATATTCAGGAGGAATAGTAACATGTCTTGATAAAGTTTTATATTAAAAACATACTTTCAAAATTAGTCTCTTTCATTACCATTCAGAATAAATAGAAATGTACATAGGGACACACAGTTTTCTTTTTACTTCAGGTGCCAATGTGGCTAAGCACAGAACTGCTAGATCCTGTATTTATTTAAAATTTTGGTATTTTGTTCATGGACTTTTTGAATTGATTTAAATTTTTTAAAAATATTCCATTTACCACTTCATGCCCATTAGAAGGTCTATAATAAAAAAGGCAGACAATTAAGTGTTGGCAAAATGTGGAGAATTTAAGACCCTCATACACTGCTGGTGAGAACATAAATAAGGAACAGTTTGGCAGTTTCTCGAAAAGTTAAACATAGAGTTATCATGTGACTCAGCAGTTTTAGTTATAGGAATATGCCCAAGAGAAATTAAAACATAGGTCCACACAGAAACTTGTTCATAACAGCATTATTTATAATAGCCAAGAAGTAGAAGCAACTCTAATGTCCATCAACTGATGAATGAATAAACAAAATGTAGTATATCCACACAATGGAATATTATTTTATTTTATTTATTGATTTTTTTTGGAGACAGAGTCTCACTCTATTGTCCAGGCTGCAGTACAGTGGTGTGATCTTGGCTCACCACAACCTCTGTTTCCTAGGTTTAAGTGATTCTTGTGCCTCAGCCTCCTAAGTAGCTGGAATTACAGGTGTGTGATGCCACACCCAGCTAATTTTTGTATTTTTAGTAGAGATGGGGTTTCACCATATTGGCCAGGCTGCTCTTGAACTCCTGACCTCAGGTGATCCGCCCACCTTGGCCTCCAGAGTGCTGGGATTACAGGTGTGAACCACTGCACCCAGCCTCAATGCTGCCTTTTAAATATGATTTTACTTTACTTTTTTTTTTTTTTTTGTGACAAGGTCTGGCTCTATTGCCCAGGCTGGAGTGTAGCGGTATGATCTTGGCTCACTGCAACCTCCACCTCCCACACTCAAACTATCCTCCCACCTCAGCCTCCCAAGTAGCTGGGACTACAGGTACACACCATCACACTCAGGTAGTTTTTGTAATTTTTTGTAGAGGTAGGGTTTTGCCATGTTGCCCAGGTTGGTTTCAAACTCGTGAGCTCTAGCGATCTGCCTGCCTCAGCCTTCCAAAGTGCTGGGATTATAGGCGTGTACCATCGTGCTCAGCCTAAATATGAATTTCTTATGATTGATATATCTAACATTTACTGAATGCTTACTCTGTGTCTTGTTATAGGGTATATAGAGGGGTATAGCAATAAAAAGAACAGGCGCCTGATGCAGTGGCTCGCACCTGTAAACCCAGCACGTCGGGAGGCCGAGGCAGGTGGATCACCTGAGGTCAGGAGTTCAAGACCAGCCTGGCCAACATGGCAAAACTCCGTCTCTACTAAAAATATAAAAATTAGCCAGGTGTGATGATGTGTGCCTGTAATCCCAGCTACTTAGGAGGCTGAGGCAGGAGAATCACTCAAACGCAGGAGGCGGAGGTTGTAGTGGGCCAAGATTATACCACTGCACTCCAGCCTGTGCAACAGAGGGAGACTCCGTCTCAAAAAAATAAAAATACAAACAAAAAGGACAGGCATGTTTCCTGGTTCTAATGAATTCACAGTCTGTCAGGCAAGATAAACTAGTAACGACCTGATTTTGTATAGTATAAGTATCGTGATAAAGGGCATGAGATAAAGGCATTTTTCAAAAGTACAGCCACTTTTATTTTTATTTATTTATTTATTTTTTTGAGGCAGAGTCTCACTCTGTCAGCCAGGCTGGAGTGCAGTGGCATGATCTCTGCTCACTGCAACCTCTGCCTCCCAGGTTTAAGCAATTCTCCCTGCCTCAGCCTCCCGAGTAGCTGGGATTACAGGTGTCCGCTACCATACCTGGCTAATTTTTGTATTTTTTAGTAGAGATGGGGTTTTGCCATGTTGGCCAGGCTGGCCTTGAACTCCTGACCTCAGGTGATCCGCCGGCCTTGGCCTCCCAAATTGCTGGGATTACAGGAGTGAGCCACCGCACCTGGCCCACAGTCACTATTTTGGGAAGGTATTTTACTGTTTAGAAATTTCCATCAAAACTATCATTAAGTATCTCTATCAGAAGATGACTATGACAATTTTGTTTTCTTTCTTTTTGAGACAGAGTCTCTCTGTCTCCCAGGCTGGAGCGCAGTGGCGCGATCTCGGCTCACTACAACCTCCGCCTCCTGGGTTCAAGCGACTTTCCTGCCTCAGCCCCCCGAGTAGCTGGGATTACAGGCATGTGCTACCACACCTGGCTAATTTTTGAATTTTTAGTAGAGAGAGGGTTTCACCATTTTGGCCAGACTGGTCTCGAGCTCCTGACCTCAGGTGATCTGCCAGCCTTGGCCTCCCAAATTGCTGGAATTGCAGGTATGAATCAACTATGACAATATAGATTGAAAAACAGCCCCAGGCAGGACTGAACCTGCTTTTCCCACAAACTCTACAAATCATAACAAAAACAACCAACCCAGTCTTGAAGCGCAAGGTAACGGAATACCCAAGGTGCCACCCAGCATGAGCTTTCCTGGCATTACTTACATTTTGATCCAGATGGATGACAGAAAACTTCACAAGTGTAAATGCAAAGTGCACAATGTGAGATGACATCACCAAGATGACAGAGCAGGAGATAGTAGCTTTCATCCCCTTATACACACGAAAAAACAAAGGTAAGGCCGGGCGCGGTGGCTCAAGCCTGTAATCCCAGCACTTTGGGAGGCCGAGACAGGCGGATCACGAGGTCAGGAGATCGAGACCATCCTGGCTAACACAGTGAAACCCCGTCTCTACTAAAAAAATACAAAAAATTAGCCGGGCGTAGTGGCGGCGCCTGTAGTCCCAGCTACTCAGGAGGCTGAGGCAGGAGAATGGCGTAAAACCCGGGAGGCGGAGCTTGCAGGGAGCCGAGATCGCGCCCCTGCACCCCGCCGGGGGGGCGAAAGAGCGAGACTCCCCCCCACAAAAAAAAAAAAAAAAAAAAGGTAGCCAGCTATCCCCATGAAAAAGAATTTAAAAAAGCTTACAGGATTTATGAGACAATCAAAAGAGCAAATATTCAAATTATAGGAATTAGGAAGGAGAAGGAAAGACAAAGAGGCCAAAATATTATTTAAAGAAACAACAGCAGGCCAGGCTCGGTGGCTCACACCTGTAATCCCAGCACTTTGGGAGGCCAAGGCAGGTGGATCACCTGAGGTCAGGAGTTCCAGATCAGCCTGGCCAACATGGTGAAACCCCATCTCTACTAAAAATACAAAAATTAACCGGGCATGGTGGTGGGCGCCTGTAATCCCAGCTACTCAGGAGGCTGAGGCAGGAGAATTGCTCGAAATCAGGAGGCAGAGGTTGCAGTGAGCCAAGATCGAGCCACTGCACTCCAGCCTGGGTGACAGAGCGAGATTCTGTCTAAAAAACAAAAAGAAACAATAACAGAAAACTTGGGAAAGATATAAATATCCAAGTAAAAGCAGGTCAAAAATCCCCAGTTAGATTCAATCCAAACAAGACTATACCAAGACACATTATAATTACATTGTCAAAAATGTAGGACAAAAGAGGATCCTGAAAGCAGCAAGGGAAAAGATGCATATAAAACATAAGGGATATGGCCAGGCCCAGTGGCTTGTGCCTATAATTCAAGCACTTTGGGAGGCTAAGCCGGGCAGATAACCTAAGGTCGGGAGTTTGAGACCAGTCTGATCACATGGAGAAACCCCATCTCTACTAAAACCACAAAATTAGCCCGGCGTGGTGGCACATGCCTGTAATCCCAGCTACTCGGGAGGCTGAGGCAGGAGAATTGCTTGAACCCGGGAGGTGGAGGTTGCGGTGAGCCGAGATCGTGCCATTGCATTACTGGGTAACAAGAGTGATACTCTGTCTCAAAACCAACCACCAAAACAAAACATAAGGGAGTTCTATTAAAGCTAGCAACAGACTTTTCTTTTCTTTTCTTTTTTTTTTTTTTTTTTTTTGAGGCCGAGTCTCGCTCTGTCACCCAGGCTGGAGTGCAGTGGCCGGATCTCAGCTCACTGCAAGCTCCGCCTCCCGGGTTCATGCCATTCTCCTGCCTCAGCCTCTGGAGTAGCTGGGACTACAGGCGCCCGCCACCTCGCCCGGCTAGTTTTTTTGTACTTTTTAGTAGAGACGGGGTTTCATTGTGTTAGCCAGGATGGTCTCGATCTCCTGACCTCGTGATCCGCCCGTCTCGGCCTCCCAAAGTGCTGGGATTACAGGCTTGAGCCACCGCGCCCGGCCTTTTTTTTTTTTTGAGAAGGAATTTCGTTCTTGTTTTCCAGGATAAGTGCAACGGCACTATCTCAGCTCACTGCAGCCTCCACCTCCCGGGTTCAAGTGATTCTCCTGCCTAAGTCTCCCGAGTAGCTGGGATTACAGGCATGCACCACCATGCCCGACTAATTTTGTATTTTTAGTAGAGACACGGTTTCTCCATGTTGGTCAGGCTGGTCTCGAACTCCCAGCCTCAGGTAATCCACCTGCCTTGGCCTCCCAAAGTGCTGGGATTACAGGCAGGAGCCACCGCACTCGGTGCTGCAACAGACTTCAGCAGAAACCTTAGATGCCAGGAGACAGTAGGATGATATATTCAAAGTGCTAAAAAAGAAATACTGCCAATCAAGAATACTTTACTCAGTAAAGCTGTCCTTTAGAAAACAAGGAGAGGTAAAGACTTTACTATACAAAAGCTGAGGAAGTTCATCAGCACCAGACCTGTCTTAGAAGAAATGCTAAAAGAAGTTATTTGGCTGGGCACGGTGGCTCAAGCCTGTAATCCCAGCACTTTGGGAGACTGAGGTGGGTGGATCACTTGAGTTCATGAGTTTGAGAGCAGCCTGGCCAGCATGGTGAAACCCCATCTGTAAAAATACAAAAATTAGCCAGGCATGGTGGCATGTGCCTGTAGTCCCAGCTACTCAGGAGGCTGAGGCAGGAGAATCGCTTGAACCTGGGAGGCGGAGGTTTCAGTGAGCCTAGATCATGCCACTACACTCTAGCCTGAACAACAGAGCTAAATTCTGTCAAGAGAAAAAAGAAAAAAAATTCTTCAAGCTGAAAGAAAAGGATGCTAATTAGTAACGTAAAAACACCTGGGCCAGGCACGCTGGCTCACGCCTATAATGCCAGCATTTTGGGAGGCCAAGGTGATCACCTGAGGTTGGGAGCTCAAGACCAGCCTAGTCAACATGGTGAAACCCTGTCTTTACTAGAAATACAAAAATTAGCCAGGCATGGTGGGGCGTGCCTGTAATCAGAGGTACTCAGAAGGCTGAGGCAGGAGAATCCCTGGAAACTGGGAGGCGGATGTTGTAGTGAGCCGAGATCATGTCACTTCACTCTAGCTCGGGCAACAGAGCAAGACTCCATCTCAAAAAAACAAGAAACAATCAAAAAAACCACAAAAAACCCCACGAAGGCATAAAACTAACTTTTAAAAGTAATTGCATAGTTAAATTCAGAATACTTCAATACTTTAATGTTGTTTCAATCACTCATATCTTTACTATGAAGGTTATAAGACAAATCTATTACAAACAATATAAAAAACAATAATAGCTACAAATATTTATTAACGTATACACAATAGAAAAATGTGTAAATGATAACATCAAAAGCATAAAATGTTAGGAAGGCACTAAAAGTGTTGAGTTTTTTAAATGTAATCAAACGTAAGTTTTTATCAATTTTATTTATTTATTTATTTATTTTTGAGATGGAGTTTTGCTCTTATCACCCAGGTTGGAGTGCAATGGCGTGATCTTGGGTCACCGCAACCTCCACCTCCTGGGTTCACGTGATTCTCCTGCCTCAGCCTCCTGAGTAGCTGGGATTACAGTCACCTGTCACCACGCCTGGGTAATGTTTTAGTAGAGACGGGGTTTCTCCATATTGGTCAGGCTGGTCTTGAACTCCCGACCTCAGATGATCCACCTGCCTTGGCCTCCCAAAGTGCTGGGATTATAGGCATGAGCTACTGCGCCCGGCCATTTTTACCAATTTTAAATAGCCTGTTACAACTATAAGATGTGACACACTAAGCTACCAGAATAAAAGACAAAATCCATGTAATCATCTCAACAGATATTAATACAGAAAAAGCATTTGCCAAAATTCAACTTTCTTTTATCAAAAAAAGTCTCAAAAAATTAGGTATAGGAAAAATGTACCTCAACACAATAAAGGCCATATTCAACAAGCCCACAGCTAACATAATAATAAATGGTGAAAAGTCAAAACCTTTTCCTCTAAGATCAGAAACAGGCAAGGATTACCACTCTTGTTGCTTATGTTTAACGTAGTAGTAAAACTCTGCTGGAGCAATTAGGCAAGAGAAAGCAATAAAAGGCATCCAAATTGGAAAGTTAAATTGTCTCTGTTAGCAGAGGACATAATCCTAAATATGAAAAACCTTGAAGAGCCACCAAAGACCTGTTAGAACTAATAAACAAATTCAGTAAAGTTACAGGATGCAAAATTAAAATAACAAACATTAGTAGCATTTCTGTACACTAACAATGAACTACCCATAAAAGAAATCAAGAAAACAATCCTATTTACAATAGTTACAAAAATTAAATAATAGTAAGTTTAACCAAGGAAGTAAAACTTTTTATACTGAAAAGTATAAAACATTGATGAGATAAATTGAAGGCACAATTAAATGGAAATAAATCTTGTGTTTCTGAATTGGATGGGTTAATATTCTTAATGTGTCCATACTGCCTAAAGCAATCTCAAGATTCAATGCAACTACTATCAAAATTCCAATGACATTTTTCACAAAAATGGAAAAAAAAAATCCTAAAATGTGTATAGAACTATAAAAGATCACAGATAGACAAAGCAATCTGGAACTAAAAGAACAAAGCTGGGCCGGGCGCAGTGGCTCACACCTGTAATCCCAACACTTTGGGAGGCCAAGGTGAACGGATCACCTGAGGTCGGGAGTTCGAGTCTAGCCTGACCAACATGGAGAAACCCCATCTCTACTAAAAATGGAAAATTAGCCGGGTGTGGTGGCACATGCCTTGAATCCCAGCTACTCGGGAGGCTGAGGCAGGAGAATCGCTTGAACCCGGGAGGCGGAGGTTGCGGTGAGCCGAGATCGTGCCATTGTACTCCATCCTGGGCAACAAGAGCAAAACTCCGTCTAAACAAAAAGAAAAAACAAAGCTGAAGACATCACACTACCTCTCCTCAAAATTGACTGCAAAGCTATAGTAATCAAAAGAACATAGTACTGGCATAAAAACAGACACATTAACCAATGGAATAGAAGAAAGAGTCCAGGAATAAATTCATGCATTTACAGTTATTATTACTATTATTATTTTTTTAAGATGGAGTTTCGCTCTTGTTGCTCAGACTGGAGTGCAATAGCGCAATCTTGGCTCACAGCAACCTCTGCCTCCGGGGCTCAAGCCATTCTCCTGCCTCAGCCTCCTGAGTAGCTGGGATTACAGGCATGCCCCACCACGCCCAGCTAATTTCCTAGTTTTAGTAGAGATAAGGTTTCTCCATGTTGGTCAGGCTGGACTCGAACTCCTGACCTCAGGTGATCTGCCCACCTCAGCCTCCCAAAGTGCTGGGATTACAGGCGTGAGCCACCATGCCCAACCTACAGTTTTTAATTTTCAGTAAATATAACAAGAACATGCAATGGGAAAGGACAGCATCTTCAACAAATGATCCTTTGAAAACTGGTTATCCACATGCAGAAGAGTGCAATTAGACTTTCATCTCACATCATATACAGAAATAAACTCAAAATGGGATTGACTTAAACATAAGACCTGAAACTGTAAAACTACCAGAAGAAAAAATAGGAGAAAAGTTCCATGAAATTGATCTGGGCAATTCTTTTTCGAGTATGAACCCAAAAGCACAGGCAACAAAAGCAAAACTACACAAGTGCTTTTGCACAGCAAAGGAATAAACCAACAGAGTGAAGAGGCATCCTATGGAATGAGAGAAAATATTTGCTGACCATACATCTGATAAGGGATTTATTTTCAAAATATATAAGGAACTCAATTCAGTAATAAGGAAACAAATAACCTGATTAAAAAATGGGCCAGGGACATGAATAGGCCTTTCCCAAAAGAAGGCATACAAATAGTCAGCAGATATATAAAAAAAATGCTCAAGGCCAGGTGCAGTGGCTAATGCCTATAATCCCAGCACATTGGGAGGCCAAGGCAGGCGAATCACTTGAGGTCAGGAGTTAGAGACCAGCCTGGTCAATATGGTGAAATCCCATCTCTACTACGACTCTACTAAAAATACAAAAAAATTAGCCTGGCATGGTGGTGCATACCTGTAATCTCAGCTACTCGGGAGGCAGGAGGATCGCTTGAACCTTGGAGGCAGAGGTTGCTGTAAGCCAAGATCACACCACTGCACTCCAGCCTAGGTGAAAGAGTGAGACTCCGTCTCAAAAAAAAAAAAACAGGCCGGGCGCGGTGGCTCAAGCCTGTAATCCCAGCACTTTGGGAGGCCGAGGCGGGTGGATCACGAGGTCAGGAGATCGAGACTATCCTGGCTAACATGGTGAAACCCCGTCTCTACTAAAAATACAAAAAACTAGCCGGGCGTGGTGGCGGGCGCCTGTAGTCTCAGCTACTTGGGAGGCTGAGGCGGGAGAATGGCGTGAACCCGGGAGGCGGAGCTTGCAGTGAGCCGAGATCACGCCACTGCACTCCAGCCTGGGAGACACAGCGAGACCCGGTCTAAAAAAAAAAAAAAAAAAAAACAAAAAAAACCCAAAGCTCAAAAACACTAATGATCAGGGAACTGCAAATTAAAACCACAATGAGATATTACCTCACTGCTGTTAGAATGGCTATTATCAAACAGATGAAAGAGAACAAGTGTTGTCAAGGATGCAGAGAAAAGGGGACCCTTGCACACTGTTGATGGAAATGTAAACTGGTGCAGCCATTTTGGAAAACAGTATGGAGGTTCCTCAAAAATTAAATTAACTACCATATGATCCAGCAATCCCACTACTGAGTATATATCCAAAGGATATAAAAATCAGTATGTTGAAGAGACATCTGCACTCTCATATTTATTGCAGCATTATTTACAATAGCCAAGATATGAAATCAACCTAAGTGCCCATCAATGGATGAATGGATAAAGAAAATGTGGCATATATACACAATGGTATACTATTCAGCCTTAAAAAGAAGGAAATGCTGTCATTTGTCATAACATGGATGACCCTGGAAGACATGTTAAGTGAAATAAGCCAAGCACAGAAAGACAAATAGTGCATGATATTGTTTATGTGAAATCTAAAAAGTCAAACTCATAGAAACAGGTATAGTATAGCATGGTGGTGATAACTACCCAGAAGGTGGGTGGTTTGTACTAGGGAGATGTTAGTCAGAGGACACAAAATCTGAGTTATACAGAAGGAATAAGTTTAAGAGATCTATTGTACATCATGGTAACTGTGGGTAATAACAATATATTGTTTACTTAAAAATTGCCAACAGAGTCGATTTCAAGTGTTCGCATCTCAAATAATGATGTACATGAGGTGATGTATATGTTAAATAGCTTGATTTAGTCATTCCATAATGTGTATGTGTGTGTGTGTGTGTGTGTATACAAAACATCATGTGGTATAACCACATATTTATATAATTTTTACTTGTCAATTAAAAAATACATTAAAAAAACAGATTGCACAAAGAAGGGAGGGTATTGGGATTGGCACAGCACTATACAATTTACAAAGCATCTTTTCACCCATGATTTCACTGGATTGTCACAACTCTTTAAGTTTGGCAGCACAGAAATTGGTATTGTCATTTTACACATGAGAAAACTGAGGCTCAAATAAATAGTTATAACTAGAATCTAGATTTTATGATCTTTTTACTACAGCCGGCAGCTCCTCACACAGAGGAGCCAGTCTACGCTCATTTGGCTTATAATGCTGGAGCTATAAGAGATGTGACTGGATGAATTTCATTTTATATTCTCCCTCACACCCCTCAAAATCTGCTTTCCTAGATATTTCCAAAATGCAGCCAACATTGAAAAAGATGAAGGAGATATGAGTAAAGAGATCCTTTGCCAAATGATTCATACACATTATATTGGGATGTGCTAATGTTCTTCTTTACAAGTTGTTTTCCTTTTTGCCAGCTTCTGGATTTTTTTTTTGTTTGTTTGTTTGTTTTGTTTTGTTTTTTTTTTGAGACGGAGTCTCGCTCTGTCGCCCAGGCTGGAGTGCAGTGGCCGGATCTCAGCTCACTGCAAGCTCCGCCTCCCGGGTTTACGCCATTCTCCTGCCTCAGCCTCCCGAGCAGCTGGGACTACAGGCGCCTGCCACCACGCCCGGCTAGTTTTTTGTATTTTTTAATAGAGACGGGGTTTCACCGGGTTAGCCAGGATGGTCTCGATCTCCTGACCTCATGATCCGCCCGTCTCGGCCTCCCAAAGTGCTGGGATTACAGGCTTGAGCCACCGCGCCCGGCCAGCTTCTGGATTTTTGCCAGTAAAATAGAATAATAAGTGGTATTCTTGTTCACTCCTAAACAGAAACTTCAGACTATTCAAATGTGAACTGAAGAGCTCTATGCCTTCAGGATCATTATACAACAATTATTCAATGATTCTATTTTACAGAATTTACCCCAACCAACTACCATACACATGTACACACAGAAAGACATTCATACCCTACAAAACACATACACCGAGCATAAACATGTATGGGTTTGAATAAAGGTTTGTCTCAAACTATTTCCCAAACATTTGGTGCTTGTTAAAATATTCTGCCTCAAGCAGTTTTATGTAAATTTTTTGTTTTTTTGAGACAGACTCTCGCTCTGTCGCCCAGGCTGGAGTGCAGTGGCAGGATCTCAGCTCACTGCAACCTCTGCCTTCCAGGTTCAAGCAATTCTCCTGTCTCAGCCTCCGGAGTAGCTGGGATTACAGGCACCTGCCACCACACCTGGCTAATTTTTGTATTTTCAGTAGAGACGGGGTTTTACGATGTTGGCCAGGCTGGTCTTGAACTGCTGACCTCAGATGATCCATCCGCCTCAGCCTCCTGAAGTGCTGGGATTACAGGTACGAGCCACCATGCCTGGCCTTTGTGTAAATTTTTATAACTTTGTGTCGTTTCAGGAAAATCCCAGACATATATTTCTGATTTTTTGCATTTAACTCATCAAAACATCTAGAAAGAGCTATGTGTTGCTCCAACGTCTCTTATGCCTTCTGATATAGTTTGGATGTTCAAATCTCATGTTGAAATGTGACCTCCAATATTGGAGGCAGGCCTAGTGGGAAGTGTCTTGGTCATGGGGGTTGATCCCTTATGAATAGGTTGGTGCTCTCCCCATGGTAATGAGTGATTTCTTCCTGTATGACTTCAGGTAAGATCTGGTTGTTTAAAAGAGTCTGGAACTTCCTCCCCTCTCTCTTGCTCCCTCTCACGATGTGATGCACTGATTCCCCGTTTGCCTTCTGCCATAATCATAAGCTTCCTGAGACCTCACCAGAAGCCAAGCAGATGCTGGCATGATTCTTATACATCCCCCAGAACCATGACCCAAATAAACCTCTTTTCTTTATAAATTACCAAGTCTCTGGTATTCCTTTATAGCAATGCAAAACAAACTAACATATTTTCTTTAGTAGCCTTTTAAGTCATCATTTTCTTTTTCTTTTTTTTTTTTTTTTTGAGACAGAGAGTCTTGCTCTGTCACCCACTCTGGAGTGCAGTGACACCATCTCAGTCCACTGCAACCTCCACCTCCCGGATTCAAGAGATTCTCCTGCCTCGGCCTTCTGAGTAGCTGGGTCTACAGGTGCCTACCACCATGCCCAGCTAATTTTTGTATTTTTAGTAGAGACGCAGTTTCACCATGTTGGCCAAGGGGTCTCGAACTCCTGACCTCAAGTGATCTTCCTGCCTTGGCCTCCCAAAGTGGTGGGATTACAGGCATGAGCCACTGCACCCAGCCCATTTTCTATTCTTAAAACTAGGCCAACCTGTGTCAAGGATGTCCACTTTTTTTTTTTTTTTTCTTTTAAGAGGTGGGGTCTTGATATGTTGCCCATGCTGGATTCAAACGCCTGGACTCAAGTGATCCTCCAATCACAATCTCCTGAGTAGCCGGGACTACAGGCATGCACCACCATGCCTGACTTTCCATTCATTTTTGATATGCCAGAGTACTGCACAAACAAGCCATGCTATTTGGATTTGGTTTGGATTTAAATTTGACCATAGAGTGAAAAGCAAAATTCTAAATTTAGTCATATAACTTCACTCGGGTATTCAGCTTCCCAATCAGATAATCTTCACACTCCGAACTTAAGTTATAAGCATATCCCTGAGACTGAAATTTTAAAACTTATCCTCAGGTTCACTCTCCTAAACTTTACACACTCTTCCACTTTAAAGAAACAAACAGAATTGCTCTTCTTTGGTGACCATAAATAAAGATATCAGGCTTCTATTGAATCTGATAGGATTTATATTAGATAAAAATATCCTAACTTGGCCTTAGATGAGAGAAACTTTGGGTATGATAGGTTAAGGATGGCTCTAATATTCCAAGATTATAAATACCTAGATGCTAAAATAACTCAAGCTTTAGAGATGAACAGATTTAGATTTGCTAGTAGGGTTAAGGAAGTTGTGTGTATAGTGTGTCAGGTATTATCTTAAGAGCTTTATATATATTTACTTTTTTTTTTTTTTTTTTTGAGATGGAGTCTCGCTCTGTCGCCCAGGCTGGAGTGCAGTGGCGCAATCTCAGCTCACTGCAAGCTCTGCCTCCCGGGTTCACGCCATTCTCCTGCCTCAGCCTCCCGAGTAGCTGGGACTACAGGCGCCCGCCACCACGCCCAGCTAATTTTTTGTATTTTTAGTGGAGATGGGGTTTCACCGTGTTAGCCAGAAATGGTCTCGATCTCCTGACCTTGTGATCCGCCCTCCTCGGCCTCCCAAAGTGCTGGGATTACAGGCATGAGCCACCGCGCCTGGCCTATATTTACTTTTTAATTCTGCAGCAACCCTATGAGATTGTACTATTAATCCATTTTACAGATGGGAAAGCAGTAGGCACTGAGAGGTTAAGCAGTTTACCCAAAATCACGTAACTGGAAAGTAACAGAACTAGAATTTAAACACAGGCAACCAGGATCTAGATCCATGATATTAACTACTGTGCTATATGATCTTGCTAAAAGACTGGTTCCTTCTCTCCCCATCATTCTCCCAAACATCAGTTCTCAGGTGACTGGAACTCTACAATTATATGTATATGTATATGTGTATATATATACACACACACACACACTCACACACATATATGTACATAGATATATACACATTATATATATACATATATACACACACTTTTTTTTTTTTTTAAACGGAGTTTCACTCTTGTTACCCAGGCTGCATTGCAATGGCGTGATCTCGGCTCACCGCCACCTCCGCCTCCCATGTTCAAGTGATTCTCCTGCCTCAGTCTCCTGAGTAGCTGGGATTACAGGTATGCACCACCATGCCCAGCTAATTTTATATTTTTAGTAGAGACAGGGTTTCTCCACGTTGGTCAGGCTGGTCTCGAACTCCCAAGCTCAGGTGATCCTCCCACCTCGGCCTCCCAAAATGCTGTGCTGGGATTACAGGCATGAGCCACCACACTTGGCCTTATATACACACATTTTAATAGAGTATAAAGCTATAAAGGGTGTGTGTGTATATATATATTTATATATACCTTCCACTTTCTTGGGTAGAGTCATTTCATCAGCAAAATATTCAAATAGTTAAGTTTGCTTTTTGTAACCCATTGCTTTATAGAGCCCCTCTCCCCAGACCCTTGAATGCCAATACCCTCAGGCTCATCCCAGGAGATCACATTTGTATTAGTTTCTATTGTTGCATGACAAAAGAATACAAACTGAATGACTTAAAATAACAGCCATTTATTAGCTCACAGCTGCTATGGATCAGAAATCTGGCATAGCTTACCTGGATCCTCTGCGGAGGTCTCACAAGGCTGAAATGAAGATGTCAGTCAGAGTTGCAGTTCTGATCTGGGTCTCAGGGTCTTCTTCCAAGCTCATTCAGGTTGTTGGCAGAATTCAATGCCTTTCATATGCAGGTCTGAGGTTTCCATTTTCTTGCAAGCTATCAACTAGTGGCCATTTTCATCTCCAAGAGGCTACCCATATTCCTTTCCACCTATCCCTCTCCATTTTCAAACCAGCAATAGAGAATTTCTCAAGCATCAAATTCCACTAGTACTTCAAATCTCTGACTTCTTCATCTGTTACTAGTTGGAGAAAACTTTCTACTTTTAAAGGGTTTGTGTGATTAGATCTGACCCACCCAGATGGATACTCTTCCAATTATATAGTCAAGTGATTTAGCATCTTAATTTCATCTGGAAAAATCCATTCACAGCAGTACCTATACTACCATTTGACTGAATAACTGGAACAAGGTGTGTATGCACAAGGGACTCAATAATCTTATGGGGCCATCTTAGAATTCTGCCTACTACACCATTGAAGTCTGCTAAGCCCCAAAGAGTGGAGTACCCTTTCTACCACAACTGAAACTCTCAGTTTCTCAGATATCCTAATATTCACTATGTCATCAGGAAAAAATAAGCTGATTAATTGCCTTTAAGCAGTGGGCCCTCATTTGGCAAAGCAACACCAATAAGCAAGGGTCTGGTAGCTGCCCTAGTCCTCCTAGATGTTGTTTGTATACATTAAAAGAAAGTGCTTATTTATCTCAATGTGTTTCCATATAGTATATCTTCAGGCAGAATTAAAAAGTTATGAAAATAATTCAAGCTGTGTGAGAAAAGATATTTTGGGGCAGAAAGCCATCATATAGTCAGGCAAGACCTATTTGCAAACATACACCTACCCTCTTCCTGTCTCCTAAACTGTTCTGGTCACCATAGCTTTGTCCCTTTCTCCCACAGATTTTCTACAAAATCGTTTTGTTTTTTTTTTTCCTGAATAGCTCAACTGCCAGTGTTACTGGGGGGTCCTTTGAGAAGGGAGAGGAAAGTAAGAGAGAGGAAAGCAAGAGATGGCAGTTAATTTTATGGAAGTATCATTTTTGAATCAAGCATTTGTAAGTTAGAGATCGTCCAAAATATGATTTCAGAGGCTGTAGGAAGTCTCCTTGCCCTACAAGTGACTTCACATAACAGTTCACAAATGTCCAAGGAAAACAAGACATAAAACCTCTCTTATCATCTTTTGTTAGGGTCTTGAGAGCAGGGCTTAAATTCCTCAAGGGCACTCGTCATTTCCTGGAGAGGCTTTCTTCATCTTATACAAAGGAAAGGAATGTTCATCAATCTCTGTTGGTCAAAGTTCAACTCAAGCTTTCAGTTGTTTTTTCTTCTTCTGAATTTTCAAGTAGATATGGGGCCTATTTTTGTTTCACTGAATTTTACATATGACCAGAAGCAAAATCAGGAATTTAATTCATAATCTAACTGCCGAACTCCTTCATATTTCTTGCACTTTCATTTACACTGCTAGATACTCTGGAATTATAAAGATATAGAATACCATTTTTGCTCTCAAAGAGTTTAAAACCTAGTAGACAGCTGGAACATATAGAAGTAAAAGTTCAGCTGAGGCTACAAATACCAAATAGCAGCCCATTGCTTCTTGGATAAGGTCCAAGCTCTTTACCCTAGAAGTCAAGCCATTTCTGTGTGCCTGTGGCTGCTTCAGCTTCATTTCTCACCACTCTGTTTCTATTTCACCAAAAACCCCACAGTGTCCTACTATACTCATTCTGCGTATCTTTACCTTTGCCTAGGCTGCCTTTGTCTCTCTGCCCCCCTACCACCCCATTCTTCTTTACCCCTTTAAATCTTACCTATCCTGGTCTTGGAACCTCTCTTGACCATACAAATCATCCCCTTCTCTGAACTATAACATTTGCTACAAGTACCATTCAGTTTGCCCTTGGAATACAACTGCTTTGTGTGGAAGCTGTTTTTATTCACTTTAGTCTTTTCGCCCCACTTACATCTGAAGAGGTTTAAGAGACTAAATTTTTCAATCCCTGTATTTCCCATAACAAAGCCTGGTTCAGTGTTCAGTTAAGGCTTGGTTAATTACCCTGATCAGAGTAAGAAAGAGAGTGAAGACTGCTGAGAAATGGCTTTGTAATGGACATTGAGGACCTCTTAGAGAAGAATGTATCCATTGCTCACAAAATATTCGCTCTTGGTAGCTCTGTTGGATAGAAAAACCACAACAGGGTTCAATTTTTCCCTCAGAAGAATAAACCTATTTCCATGGTAAATTTGACCGAGTTGTCCTAATGAAACTAGACCACAGAGTCTGCACCACGTCTTCTCTTGATCTTACCCCCAACTCCATCCATTAGGAATGACAAAACCTAGCTTTAAAGCAGTTCATTCCTAAAAATAAAATAATTTTAACAGAAATTTAAAACTTGTCCTGTTATCAGAAAAACTTGCAGAAATGGATCCAACCTGATGCTTGAAATAAGAGAGAGAGGACAGGGTCCTAGGACCTTCCCCTTAACCACTATTTATCTTGCTTTTAGAAATCTCTAACAAAACCTTAAACTCCCTGAGTACAGAGACCCTATCTTACTTATAACTTTAATTTACATATCAGGGCCTAGCACTGTGTGCTGAAAATATATAGTCATACTCAGCAAAGGCTTATTAAAATAAACACAGACACTTCAATGTTACAGATTAACGGTGTCCAGTATTAGGAGCAGAAACAGAATATATGTTTTGGGAAATCAATTAACCACACACAATTATTGCCTCATTCAAGACGATGTGGTTGCTGCTTTAGGGGATACAGAGATCAGTAATACAAGATCCCTGCCCTGCATAAGTTCATAATAATGTGGTTGAAACTTGAGTTCATTGGGAAGACAAGGCATACTTAATTCCAAAAAAAAATTAGCTTAGCATAGAAAAAAGAATTGGAGGCCGGGCGCGGTGGCTCAAGCCTGTAATCCCAGCACTTTGGGAGGCCGAGATGGGTGGATCACGAGGTCAGGAGATCAAGACCATCCTGGCTAACACGGTGAAACCCCGTCTCTACTAAAAAATACAAAAAACTAGCCGGGCGAGGTGGTGGGCGCCTGTAGTCCCAGCTACTCAGGAGGCTGAGGTAAGAGAATGGCGTAAACCCGGGAGGTGGAGCTTGCAGTGAGCTGATATCTGGCCACTGCACTCCAGCCCGGGCGACAGAGTGAGACTCCGTCTCAAAAAAAGAAAAAAGAATTGGACTAGAAGTTAGGAGTAGTGCTGAGGTTCCATCGGCTATTGACTTACGTGTGATCTTCGACAACCTCTCTGGACATGTTTTGCCCTCCCTGCTTCACCTGAATCATAGGGTTATTTAATAGTTCAGATAAATTAGAGAATTTACTCACATGTAAAAGTGTAAAATACTAGGGTGGGCTCGGTGGCTCACGCCTGTAATCCCAGCACTTTGGGAGGCTGAGGCAGGCGGATCACCTGAGGTCAGGAGTTTGAGACCAGCCTGACCAACATGGAGAAACCCTGTCTCTACTAAAAAGACAACACTAGCCAGGTGTGGTAGTGCATGCCAGTAATCCCAGCTACTCGGGAGGCTGAGACAGGAGAATTGCTGGAACCTGGGAGGCAGAGGTTGCAGTGAGCCGAGATCACGCCATTGCACTCCAGCCTGGGCAACAAGAGTAAAACTTCGTCCCAAAAAAAAAAAAGGTGTAAAATACCAAATTAAAGTACCACATGGTTAGAATATCATATTGTTATTTTGCCAGACAGTGTGGTTCAGTTTTTAGGTGTGACCTTTGGCTATCACCATCACTGCAACAAGAAACCAGGGAAGAATTCCTGGCGAAGAAAGGACAGATTTTTTTTTTTTTTTTTGAGATGGAGTCTCTCTCTGTCACCCAGGCTGGAGTGCAGATGCATGAACTTGGCTCACTGCAACCTCCGCCTCCCGGGTTCACGCCATTCTCCGGCCTCAGCCTCCCGAGTAGCTGGGACTACAGACGCCCGCCACCTCGCCCGGCTAGTTTTTTGTATTTCTTAATAGAGACGGGGTTTCACCATGTTAGCCAGGATAGTCTCGAACTCCTGACCTCGTGATCCGCCCGTCTCGGCCTCCCAAAGTGCTGGGATTACAGGCTTGAGCCACCGCGCCCGGCCTAGGACAGTTCTTAATAATCAAATCACTCTCTGTCTTTTCCATTCTCTTTCCTGGCAGCCTCTCTCCATACATATGCATTTAAATCCAGGTGAAATAAACTTTTACTGAAGGTCAAGGATAGTCTTCAAAAGTTGGGAAAGGCAATCACTAAAAGTTAGCCTGAGGTGTGTGAATGGGAATGACCAATGTCTTCTCCCTACCATTTCCTGTTTGGAAACAAAGAAGTATTGAATCTGGCCTAGTTCCTCCCCTCAAATAGCATTAGTTGGCAAATCAAATATCTTCCAGGGGTCAGGGAAATAATATAAATGAGTTGTCACCAGACAGAAGACAACAGGGAGTTGTAGAGACTATGGGCAACTGGAGAATGCATGCTCCATAAGATGACATTTTTATTTTTAAAAAATAAAGCAACAGTGAGCCTGTACACTGAACTTCAAAAGACTTGTCCACTTACCAAAAGGTCACCCTAAAAAGGGATTTGATTGCTCTTTTTTCTCTTTCTTGGCAATCTGGTCTCCTTCCAGCATAATCCTTCTCCTATTCTTTGCAAAGTTTCACTTACAGTGTAGCCTAGCTGGGAAATGAGGACCATACTGGATAAGAAAACTGGATTTTAGCACCTGATTAGTCCCTGATTTCCCACATGCCTAGTGCCCTATCCTGAATACCCTGCCCTGTAGGTAACAGCATGTCTTTGAGCCTCAATTTCCTTAAAGTGTAAAAATAGAAGACTTGGATTCTGATCCCTAAATGCCTTCAACGGAATCATTCTGTATGTAAACTTTGGGTGGAAAGTTTGAATAAGAATAGTGCATTTTTTTGTAACCCATGCCAGAACTCTCTCCTATTTCTGGGCCTGGGAACAACCTGACTTAACTTTGGATTGGTTCAAATTCAGAGTAGTCAGCTTTTACTGAAATTTTTTTTTTTTTTTTTTTCTCGCAGGGCGCGGTGGCTCATGCCTATAATCCTAGCATTTTGGGAGGCTGAGGCAGGCAGATCACTTGAGGCCAGGAGTTTGAGACCATCCTGGCCAACATGGTGAAACCCCGTCTCTAGTAAAAATACAATAATGGTAGTGGTGCATGCCTGTAATTCCAGCTACTCAGGAGGCTGAGGCAGGAGAATTGCTTGAACCTGGGAGGCAGAGGTTGCAGTGAGCTGAGATCGCACCATTGCATTCCACCCTGGGGGACAAGAGTGAAACTATGTCTCAAAAAAAAAAAAAATTTCTCACAACTCAGTCATCAGTCAGAGAAGATGGCTGCTTTTGCAGGAGGAGATGATAAATACTGCCTGGATCCCTGATAGCTATAAGCAGGGGAGAGGGACTGTGATTCACAGGAGGTGAAAGTGGAAAAATGACACTTGAACAAAGAAGCAATGGTGGTAACAGCAACTTTGGGAGATCTTTGACCCTTACCCTTCTTTTTTCTGTAGCCATATGGCCCATATCCACCTCAGACATTTCCTAGTTTTCCATCAGCTTTCTTCTGGTGCCTACTAGAGAGTATCCCTTCCTGGATAGCCCACTCAGTAGGAGCATGAAAGTTGTGGTGCTTGGGTGAAGCCATGTAGGAATGACAGGGAGGCATTGCTTTGGAGTATGTGTTTGGGGGAGATGGACAGAGGGCAGTGGAATCTTGGGCCACCTGCCCCCACCACAAGGGCAAGTCTCTCAGTGGATGGGTACTTAATTAGCCATGGTGAATGACTGAAGTTCTGACTGGGAAGAGGCTGTGAGAGAGAAGGTGAAAGAATTTCATTGAGAAGAATGCTGCCAGTTGGGTTGAAGGGCTTGGTGGGGTCCCAGAACCCACGAGTAGACTATCGGTGCAGAAAACACAGAGAGGCAGGAGCTTGTGGTTGAAAAGAAGACTTAGGTGGTTGAAACTGGTCCAAGGGGCAGTAGTTCTGGGAGATGGAATAGCAGTTCTCTCTCCTGCCCCAAATTCACTGAACAGGTGGCTCAGGTGCCTGGGGAAAAAAAAAACCTGCAACTCAGCATGCTCTCTACCCACCTGGAATTCCCTCCCCATGGAGGGGAGATGTGTGGCTTTCCCTACTGCTTCCATCACCTGCCTCCCTCTCCTTCTGCTTTCTCCTGGGCCTTAGCTAAGAAATTTTTATGAAAACCATCATTTTCCAAGACTTGCGTGTCCTGCGAAAGAAAAAAAGTTAACCTAGGGTCAAACAAGACAATCCTTCAACCCAAGAAACTGTCCTCTTTCCAAGAGGTCCGCAGAAGGAAGTCAAAGAGAGGGAAGGGTAGCATAAGTTGTCTGTGCCTTGTTGTAGGTGTCTGGTGGTCAGACCCACCATTCCATTGAAGAATATGAGGCCAATAATGCTGAGTGCAGCTGCTGAGTCTCTTCACACCATTGCTCTCCTCAAAAAGCAGGAAACAGGGCTGGAAACGGTGGCTCACACCTGTAATCCCAGCACTTTGGGAGGCCGAGGCAGGCAGATCATGAGGTCAAGAGGTCGAGACCATCTGGTCAACATGGTGAAACCCCATCTCTACTAAAAAAT
The DNA here is from genome assembly GCF_008728515.1 of Papio anubis. NCBI lineage: Eukaryota > Metazoa > Chordata > Mammalia > Primates > Cercopithecidae > Papio > Papio anubis. Next base: position 78,544,728 of record NC_044996.1, on the reverse strand, counting down.
ACAACAATTAACTGGGTGTGGTGGCACGCGCCTGTAATACCAGCTACTCAGGAGGCTGAGGCAGGGGAATCGATTGAACCTTGGAGGCGGAGGTTGCAGTGAGCCAAGATCGTGCCACTATACTCCAGCCTGGTGACAGAGCAAGACTTTGTCTAAAAAGAAAGGAGGAAACAGATCCTACGTGGAGAAATAAAAACTCCCTTAAGCTTTTCCTCTACCCTCTCCCCACTTCCCATCCTGGAATACCTCCAATTTATTCCTGTTCTTTTCTTCCAGTCTTTGCACCTGTCCTTCCGATTGGGTCACAGCATTAAAAGAGGTGAGCCATCCAACCCTGAACCTTCTAAGGAAGGAGCAATTTCTCCAAATCTCCATGAGCCTCTCTCCCCCAGCAAATCCACCCAATGATGTGAGGTTAGAGGAAAAAACCTTCTGATAGAGTGAGAATGGGGTTAGGCAAACCATCACACAGGCAACTGGTGCAACAGCAAGACTTCCTAACAACTAAGAGCTAGGCCTACATGGGAAATGACACACTGGCAGTGACATATGTGATTCAGTGAATCTTGATCCCTGCTAGTACGAAATCCACAGCTTTCTTTACTTGGTAGAGCCCTGGAGGCCATAATTACCTCACAGAGCTTCAGACTGCTGTTTTACTATGGACAGATTTTCTCCATTTATGAGGAGAGAGAGGGCTTTCTCAGTCACAACCTTGGAAGGGGGCCCTTCCCTATGTAACTCTTCTCATGGATTCCCTAGGAATTTAATAAACCAGGCCATGGAAGAACAACTGGTTCTAAAACTACAAGAAGTGTGATGGTAGTTCAAAGTCACATATAGAGGTCCAGACATCTCAATACTAAAACTGAGAACTGAGTGTGAAAGCCAGACGTTCTAAATGGGGAGCAGAAGATCTTTCTTTCTTTCTTTCTTTCTTTCTTTCTTTCTTTCTTTCTTTCTTTCTTTCTTTCTTTCTTTCTTTCTTTCTTTCTTTCTTTCTTTCTTTCTTTCTTCCTTCCTTCCTTCCTTCCTCTTCCTTCCTTCCTTCCTTCCTTCCTTCCTTCCTTTCTCCCTTTCTCCCTTTCTCCCTTTCTCCCTTTCTCCCTTTCTCCCTTCCTCCCTTCCTCCCTTCCTCCCTTCCTCCCTTCCCTCCCTTCCCTCCCTTCCTTCCCTTCCTTCCTTTCTTCCTTTCTTGACAGAGTCTCGCTGTGTCACCCAGACTGGAGTATAATGGTGTGATCTCGGCTCACTGTAACCTCCTCCTCCTGGGTTCAAGTGATTCCCCCGGCCTCAGCCTCCTGAGTAGATGGAATTACAGGCACCTGCCACCATGCCCAGCTAAATTTTGTATTTTTAGTAGAGATGGGGTTTCTCCATGTTGACCAGGCTGGTCTCGAACTCCTGACCTTAGGTTATCCACCCTCCTTGGCCTCAAAATGTGCTGGGATTACAGGTGTGAACCACTGTGCCTGGCCGAAGATATTTCTTGCTTGAAACCTCCTCTTCCGGCCTGGCACAGTGGCTCACGCCTGTAGTCCTAGCACTTTGGGAGGCTGAGGTGGGCAGATCACCTGAGGTCAGGAGTTCGAGATCAGCCTGGCCAATATGATGAAACCCCATCTCTACTAAAAAATACAGAAGAAAAAAATTAGCTGGGCATGGTGGTGTGTACCTGTAATCCCAGCTGCCTGGGAGGCTGAGGCAGAAGAATCACCGGAACCTGGGGCATGGAGGCTGCAGTGAGCCGAGACTGTGCCACTGCACTCCAGCTTGGGCCACAGAGCAAGACTCTGTCTCAAGAAAAAAAAAAAAAGAAACCTCCTCTTCCTGTGTCACTAAATTTCTTGATTTCTTTTTTTTTTTTTTTGAGACGGAGTCTCGCTCTGTCACCCAGGCTGGAGTGTGGTGGCCAGATCTCAGCTCACTGCAAGCTCCGCCTCCCGGGTTCACGCCATTCTCCTGCCTCAGCCTCCCGAGTAGCTGGGACTACAGGCGCCCGCCACCTCGCCCGGCTAGTTTTTTTTTTTTTGTATTTTTTAGTAGAGACGGGGTTTCACCGTGTTAGCCAGGATGGTCTCGATCTCCTGACCTCGTGATCCACCCGTCTCGGCCTCCCAAAGTGCTGGGATTACAGGCTTGAGCCACCGCGCCTGGCCAATTTCTTGATTTCTAAGTTTGTGGTTTTGTGGTCTTTTTTGTTATTCCTTATGGAAGCAAAAACCCTCTGAAAGAATCCATCCCTTCATACCACCTGATGCCTCCCTATCTGACTACATTGGCCTTTAGCTTAGAAAAGGTGGGATTGGGTCCTCCTACTGCTCAGTACGTCAGGAAATACCCTACTTGTGGTTTAGTCTTTAGGTGTTTTCTTTCCTCCTCTCCATCTTATTCATTTATTTGTGAAGTTCAAGATATGACGTTGCTTCTGAGATTTGGTTTGATTTTCTCTTTTTTTCCTCAAGATGTTCCCAGTGGCCTCCTCTCCAAAACTGGTACACAACTCAATGTCATGTTCTAATGGTTCTGAGCTCACATTGTCTTCTGTTTCCCCAACTCCTGTTATGTTTTCTTGCTTCTGTTTCTTAGCTATTTTTCTCTGCCTAACCTCTTTCCTCCATCGCCCAGTTTGACTCTATGGGCTATTCATGATAAAACGAAGAAGAAAGCTAGGTGCAAGACAGCATGTTAAGGCCAAGCAAGCACGGTGGCTCACGCCTGTAATTCCAGCATTTTGGGAGGCTGAGGAGGACAGATCACCTGAGATCGGGAGTTCGAGACCAGCCTGATCAACGTGGAGAAACCTTGTCTCTACTGAAAATACAAAATTAGCTAGGTGTGGCGGCACATGCCTGTAATCTCAGCTACCCAGGAGGTTGAGGCAGGAGAATCGCTTGAACCCGGGAGGTGGAGGTTGCGGTGAGCCAAGATCACACCATTGCACTCCAGCATGGGCAACAATAGTGAAACTCTGTCTCAAAAAAGAAAAAAAAAAGACAGCATGCTAATATCTCTAGCCAGGTACAGTGGCTCATGGCTACAATCCCAGTACTTTGGGAAGCTAAGGTGGGTGGATTGCTTGAGCCCAGGAGTTTGAGAGCAGCCTGAGCAACATGGTGAAGTCCCATCTCTACAAAAATTACAAAAATTAGCCAGGCAGGGTGGCGTGCACTTGTAGTCCCAGCTACTTGAGAGGCTGAGGTGGGAAGATGGCTTGAGCCCAGGAGGTTGAGGCTGCAATGAGCCGTGATTGTGCCACTGCACTCCAGTCTGAGTGAAAGAGTGAGATCCTGCCTCAAAAACAAAGAAAAGTACCGAAAAAAAAAAAAAAGCAAAAAAACAAACCAAAAAAACCCCACCCAATATCATTCTCTAGCATGGTAACAGCTCAATTCCCATAAATGTGTGTATATGCATGCATTTGTGTAGGGTAGTGTTTGGGTACTAAATTTTAACATTTTCTGTCACAAGTAGATGCCAGAGGAAGAGTCATTAAATAAAAAATATATCCTGCTTTTCAATGAAACACATTATTGTCTTTTAGTGAGCCTGCCACTTTGACCGAAATACCATTTTTCGAAACTCATATAATTTGTATTTCTGGTAAGAAATAAGATGGGAAAAAAGCTGAATGAAATTCATTTCTTTATTAAAGAGTGTCTACTCTGTGCCAAGCACTGGGACTGGAGTCAATGACATATTCATGTAAGAATAAGTTATAGCTTCTGCACTCAAAGATACAGCATTGTAAGCATCCTAGTAGTAAAAATGCTAGAAGAGTTGAGAGAAAGGAACAATCACCTATGATGTGGTTATCAGAGACTGCTAAAAGAGGAAGTACGACTTCAATTGGTCTTTTGATTGAAATGGAAGGGAGCACATTGCATGTAAAAGCATAGACGTGAATCTGGCAAAGACATAACAAAAGAAGAAAACTATAGGCCAATATCCCCAATACACATAGATGCAAAAATCCTCAAAAAATACTACCAAACCAAATCAAAAAGTTAATTCACCATGATCAAGTGGGCTTTATTCCTTGGATGCAAGAATGGTTCAGCATATGCAAATTAATAAATACGCTTCATCACATAAACAAAATTTAAAACAAAAACCATATGATCCTTTCAACAGACACAGAAAAAGCATTTGATAAAATCCAACATTCCTTAATAATAAAAACCCTCAACAAACCAGTCATTACAAGACCATATCTCAAAATAATAGGAGCCATCTATGACAAACCCACAGCCAACATTATGCTGAATAGGCAAAAGTTGGAAGCATTACCTCTAAGAACTGGAACAAGACAAGGGTGCACACTCTCACCACACCTATTCAACATAGTGCTGGAAGTCCTAGCCAGAAGAATCAGTCAACAGAAAGAAATAAAAGATGTCCAAATAAAAAAAAGAGGAAGTCAAATTCAAATTATCTCTTTGCTGATGATATAATTCTATACCTAGAAAACCCTAAAGATTCCCCCCAAAGACTCCTAGATCTGATAAATGACTTCTGCAAAGTCTCAGGATACAAAATCAATGTACAAAAATCTATAGCATTTCTATATACCAATAACGTTTACACTCAGAAACAAATCAAGAATGCAATCCCATTTACAAAAGGCACACACACATATATGGCAATACATAGGAATACACCTAACGAAGCTGGTGAAAGATCTCCATGAGAAAACTACAAAACACTGCTGAAAATAATCACAGACAGCACAGACAATTGGAAAAATATTCCATGCTCATGGGTTGGAGGAAACAGTATCATTGAAATGTCCATACTGCCCAAGGCAATACAGAGATTCAACACTATTCCTATCAAATAACCAATGTCGTTTTTACAGACTCAGGAAAACCCTATTCTAAAATTCATATGGAACCAAAAAACAGCTGGAATAGCCAAGCCAATTATATGCAAAAAGAATAAAGCCGGAGGGAGGCAGAGCTTGCAGTGAGCCAAGATCGCACCACTGCACTGCAGCCTGGGTGACAGAGCGAGACTCCGTCTCACAGAAAAAAAAAAAAAAAAAAGAAAGAATAAGGCCAGAGGGATCACACTACCCAACTTCAAACAATACTACAAGTAACCAAAAATGAATGGTACTGGTACAAAAATAGACACATGGACCAATAGAACATAATAGACAACCCAGAAATAAAGTCACACAGCTACAACCAACTGCTCTTTGATAAACTCAACATGTATAAACAATGGGGAAAGGACACCCTATTCAATAAATGATGTTGGGAAAACTGGCTAACTGTATGCAGAAGATTGAAACTGGACCCCTATCTATCAGCATATATAAAAATTAACTCAAGACAGATTAAATACTTCAATATAAGATTTAAAATTATAAAAATCCTGGAAGAAAACCTAGGAAATAACCCCCTTAAAATTTGTGTAAGAAAAAAAAAAAAAAAAAAAAAAAAAAGACTAGATTCTTAAAAACAAATGCAATAAAACCAAAAATTGACAAGTGGGACTTAGTTAAACTAAAGAGCAAAAGAAATTACCAACAGAGTAAACAGAAAAAATGGGATAAAATAAACTATGCATCTGGCAAAAGACTAATATCCAGGATCTATAAGAAACTTAAATCAACAAGTAAAAGACAACCCCATTAAAATGTGGGCAAAAAACATGAACAGACCCTTCTCAAACGAATACATTCAAGTGGCCAACAAACATATTTTAAAAAGTTCAAGCCAGGTGCGGTGGCTCATGTCTGTAATCCTAGAACTTTGGGATACCAAGGTGGGCAAATCACGAGGTCAAGAGATCAAGTCCATCCTGGCCAACGTGGTGAAACCCCATCACTACCAAAAATACAAAAATTAACCTGGTGTGGTAGCTCACACCTGTAGTCCCAATACTCAGGAGGCTGAGGCAGGAGAATCACTTGAACCCGTGAGGCAAATGTTGCAGTGAGCCGAGATCACACCACTGCACTCCAGCCTGGTGACAGGGCAAGACTGTGTCTAAAAAAAAAAAAAAAAAAAAAAAAAAAGTTCAACATCACTAATCATCAGAGAGATACAAATCAAAACCACAATGAAATACCAGCTCACACAAATCAGAATGTCTATTAATTATTAAAAAGTAAAAATATAACAGATACTGGCAAGGTTGTAGAGAAAGGGAATGCTTATACACTGTTGGTGGGGATGTAAATTAGTTTAACCACTGTGGAAAGTATTTTGGAGATTTCTCCAAGTAGAAAAAAATAGGACTACCATTCAAGCTAGCAATCCATTAACGGGTATATACCCAAAGGAAATAAATCATCTGCTGAAAAGACACCTGCACTCATATGTTTATCTCAGCACTATTCACAATAGCAAAGACATAGAATCAACCTAGGTGCCCATCAATGGTAGACTGGATAAAGAAAATGCACATATATATCATGGAATACTATGTAGCCATATAAAAGAATAAAACCATGTCCTTTGCAGCAATATGGATGCAACTGGAAGTTAGGATTAGAGGGGTGAGTCACTGCTGCCAGCCAACATGCTTTTCTATGTAAAAAATTCCAAAGAATTTCCAAAAAATTTCATAAAATTAATGAGTTCAGCAATATCACAGACTACAAAATCAACAAATATGAACTGAATTTCTACATACTGACAATGAGTATGTAAATACTGAAATTAAAAACACAACATTTACAACCATTCCAAAGAAAATGAAATCAAACTTACACGTAAACTTAACATGTACTGGACCTATATGTTGAAAAATTATACAATGCAGATGAAATAAATTTTAAAAGGTCTAAATAATTAAACCAGGCATGGTGGCTCATGCCTGTAATCCCAGCACTTTGGGAGGCTGAGGTGGGCAGATCACGAGGTCAGGAGGTCGAGACCATCCTGGCTAACACTGTTAAACTCCGTCTCTACCAAAAATACAAATATTAGCCAGGCATAGTGGCGGGCGCCTGTAGTCCCAGCTACTCAGGAGGCTGAGGCAGGAGAATGGCATGAACCCGGGAGGCAGAGCTTGCAGTGAGCTGAGATCGGCCACTGCACTCCAGCCTGGGTGACAGAGTGAGATTCTGTCTCAAAAAAAAAAAAAAAAAAAATCTAAATAATTAGAAACATTTACAATATTCATGAATTACAAAATTCAACATAGTAAAGATGTCAATTATCCCCAAATTGATTTGTAGGTTTAGTGGAATTCCTATCTTAACTCATTTCAGCATTAACTTGAGTCTAAAGTCTAAAGTCTCATCTGGTACAAGGCAAGTCCCTTCCACCTGTGAGCCTGTAAAATCAAAAGCAAATTAGTTACTTCCTAGATACAATGGGGGATATGGCATTGGATAAATACACCCATTCCAAATGGGAGAAATTGGCCAGAATGAAGGGGCTACAGGCCTCATGCAAGTCTGAAATCCAGTGGGGTAGTCAAATCTTAAAGCTCCCAAATGATCTACTGTGACTCCATGTCTCATATCAAGGTCATGCTGATGTAAGAGGTGGGTTCCCATGTTCTTGGGCAGCTCAGTTCCTGTGGCTTTGCAGGGTACAGCCCCACTCCTGGCTGCTTTCACAGGTTGTGTTGAGTGTCTGTGGCTTTTCCAGATGCATGGTGCAAGCTGTTGGTGGATCTACCATTTTGAGGTCTGGAGGACGATAGCCCTCTTCTCACAGCTCACTAGGCAGTTCCCCAGTGGAGACTCTGTATAGGGTCTCCAACCCCACATTTTCCTTCTGCTCTGCCCTAGCAGAGGTTCTCCATGAGGGCCCCGCCCTTGCTGCAAACTTCTGCCTGGACATCCAGGCATTTCCACACATCCTCTGAAATCTAGACAGCGGTTCCCAAACCTCAGTTCTTGACTTCTGTGCATCCACAGGCTCAACACCATGTGGAAGCTGCCAAGGCCTGAGGCTCGCAGCCTCCAAAGCCACAGCCCAAGCTGTACCTTGGCCCCCTTTAGCCATGGCTGGAGCAGCTGGGACATGGGGCATCAAGTCTCTAGACTGCACACAGCAGGAGGCCCCTGAGTCCAGTCCATGAAACCATTTTTTTCTCCTAGGCCTCTGAGCCTGTGATAGGACGGGCTGCTGCAAAGGTATCTGGCAAGCTCTGGAGACATTTTCCCTATTGTCTTCATGATTAACATTCGGCTCCTTGTTACTTATGCAAATTTCTGCAGCAGACTTGAATTTCTCCCCAGAAAATGGGTTTTTCTTTTCTATTGCATTGTCAGGCTGCAAACTTTTCAAACTTTTATGCTCTGCTTCCTCTTGAATGCTTTGCTACTTAGAAATTTCTCCTGACAGATACTCTAAATCATCTCTCTCAAGTTAAAAGTTCCACAGATCTGTAAGGCAAGGGCAAAATACTGCCAGTCTCTTTGCACAGCAGGAGTTCCAAACAAATTCCTCATCTCCATCTGAGACCACCTCAGCCTGGACTTTATTGTCTATATCACTGTTACTATTTTGGTCAAAGCCATTCAACAAGTCTCTAGGAAGTTCCAAACTTTCTCACATTTTCCTGTCTTCCTCTGAGCCTTCCAAACTGTTCCAACCTTTACCTGTTATGCAGTTCCAAAGTCTCTTCCACATTTTCAGGAATCTTTACAGCAGCACCCCACTCTACTAGTACCAATTTACTGTATTAGTCCATTTTCATGCTGCTAATAAAGACATACCTGAGATTGGGTAATTTATAAAGGAAAGAGGTATAATTGACTCATAGTTCCACATGGTTGGGGAGGCCTCACAATCATGACAGAAGGCAAATGAAGAGCAAAGTCACATCTTACATCATGGCAGACAAGAGAGCATGTGCAGGGGAACTCCCCTTTATAAAATCATCAGATCTTGTGAGACTTATTCACTATCTTGAGAACAACATGGGAAAAACCGGCCCCCATGATTCAATTACCTCCCATTATGTCTCTCCTGGGACACATGGGGATTACTACAATTCAAGGTGATATTTGTGTGGGGACACAGAGTCAAACCATATCACCTCCAATGTTGGAGGTGGGCCTAGTTGAAGATATTTGGGGTCATGGGGGTGGAGTCCTCATTTATTGCTTGGTGTTGTCCTCATGGTAATAAATGAGTTCTCACTCTGAATTCATGTGAAAGTTGGTTGTTTAAAGGAGCCTGACACCATCCCCTCCCTCTTTCACCATGTGATACTGGCTCCCTTTCACCGTTTGCCATGATTGTAAGCTTCCTGAGGCCCTCAGCAGGAGCAAATGATGACACTATGCTTTATGTACAGCCTGCAGAACTGAGAGCTAAACAAACATCTTTTCTTTATAAATTACTCAGCTTCAGGTATTTCTTTATAGCAACACATAAATGAACTGATATGGTTTCCAAGACCAAAACCAGAAGTCTCCGTCAAATGTTTTTTTCAAATTACTGGTTGGGGGAGGAGGTTTGGCCACAGTTTATCTTGGCACCAAAAAAGGAACTGGATTGGCTTGATTACAGAAAGGGAGGTCCTGTGATACTTTTACAACATCTTTCTGAGAACAGAGTGCATGACTGCTCCCACATCAAGCCATAACTGCCTGGTTCTTTTTGAACTTTGAGCACCTTGATTAGCCATGGGGAATCATTTTGCCTATCAGCTGGAGGCATACTTTTTTTTTTTTTTTTTTTTGAGATGGAGTCTTGCTCTGTCGTCCAGGCTGGAGTGCAGTGGTGCAATCTTGGCTCACTACAAGCTCCGCTTCCCTGATTCACGCCATTCTCCTGCCTCAGCCTCCCGAGTAGAGTAGCTGGGACTACAGGCGCCCGCCACCATGCCCGGCTAATTTTTTGTACTTTTAGTAGAGACGGGGTTTCACCATGTTAGCCAGGATGGTCTCGATCTCCTGACTTCGTGATCCACCCACCTCGGCCTCCCAAAGTCCTGGGATTACAGGCGTGAGCCACCGCGCCCAGCCCACTGGAGGCATACTTTAACATCTGTTAGGTCTAGACCTGACCTAGCTTTCAGGGTCCTGGAGTATCCTATGATCAGGAGTCCAATCATAGAGATGTGCTTTTTAAATTCACTATATGTAACTGGAATGAAATACAAAGTCTGACTGGCACGGTGGCTCACGCCTGTAATCCCAGCACTTTGGGAGGCTGAGGCAGGTGGATCACAAGGTCAGGAGTTCTAGACCAGCCTGGCCAACATAGTGAAACCCCGTCTCTACTAAAAATACAAAAATTATTCGGACATGGTGGTGCACACCTGTAGTTCCAGTTGCTTGGGAGGCTGAGGCAGGAGAATTGCTTGAACCCAGGAGGCGGAGGTTGCGGTGAGCTGAGGGCACACCACTGCACTCCAGCCTGGGCAACAGAGCGAGACTCCATCTCAAAGAAAAAAAAGAAATACAAACTCTGGAGTTACAGGAGGTGGGAGACAGGAACACCAGAATAAGGATAATAACTCATAAAAAGTGTAAAATTCCATACTGACTACCTTCGTGATGTATGCTATTCTGATACAGAATATATATTATATATGTTATATACATATTTATATATATATAAATTTCTTTCAAACCATGAGCGTGGATGTCTATTTATTTATTTATTTATTTGTGTGTGTGTGTGTGTGTGTGTGTGTGTTCTCTTCGATATCTTTCATTCAAACTTTTGTAGTTTTCACTGTAAAGTTCTTTCACCTGTGTACAGTGGGGTTTAAAAATTGTCTTTAGGCTGGGTGTAGTGGCTCACACCTGTAATCGCAGCACTTTGGGAGGCCGAGGCAGGCAGATCACCTGAGGTCAGGAGCTTGAGACCAGCCTGGCCAACGTGGTGAAACCCTCTCTCTACCAAAAATACAAAAATTAGTCAGGTGTGGTAGAGCGTGCCTGTAATCCCAGCTACTTGGGAGGCTGAGGGAGGAGAACCACTTGAACCCAGGAGGCAGAGTTTGCAGTGAACCGAGATCCCACCACTGCACTGCAGCCTGGGAGACAGAGTAAGACTCTGTCTCAAAAAAAAAAAAAAAAAAAAAAAAAAGAATTGTTTTTATTATGACAAATACACATAACAAAATTTATAATCTTGTGTGGTACAACATAAGCAAATCAATAAATGTGGTACATCACATCAACAGAGTAAAGGGCAGAAACTATATGATTTTCTCAATTGATGCAGAAAAAGCATTTAATAAAATTCAATATTCCTTCATGATAAAATCTCTTCATAAACTAGGTATACGAAGAACATTCCTTGGCCGGGAGAGGTGGCTCAAGCCAGTAATCCCAGCACTTTGGGAGGCCGAGGCGGGCGGATCACCTGAGGTCAGGAGTTTGAGACCAGCCTGACCAACATGGAGAAATCCGTTTCTACTAAAAATACAAAATTAGCCGGGTGTGGTGGCACAGGCCTGTAATCCCAGCTGCACGGGAGGCCGAGGCAGGACAAACGCTTGAACCCAGGAGGCAGAGGTTGCGGTGAGCTGAGATCACACCATTGCACTCCAGCCTGGGCAACAAGAGCGAAACTCCATCAAAAAAAAAAAAAAAAAAAAAAAAAAAAAAAAAGAAAGAAAGAAAGAAAGAGAGAGAGAAAGAAAGAATGAAAGAACATTCCTCAAAATAATGACTGTATATGACAAACCCACAGCTAACACCACACTGAAAGGGGAAAAGATGAAAGTCATTCTTCTGAGAACTGGAAGAAGAAAAGGATGTCCACTTTCACTACTTTTATTCAATATACTGCTTGAAATCCTAGCCAGAGCCACTAGATAAGAGAAAGAAATAAAGGGCATCCAAATTGGCAATAAGAAGGTCAAATTGTTTCTCTTTGAAGATTACATGATCTTATATCTAGAATAACCTAGAGACTCCACCAAAAATGTCTTAGCAGTGATTTTAAAAATTTAGTAAAGGAGCAGGATACAAACTTAACATACAAAAATCACTAGTGTTGGCCGGGCGTGGTGGCTCACGCCTGTAATCCCAGCACTTTGGGAGGCCGAGACGGGCAGATCACCTGAGGTCAGGAGTTCAAGACCAGCCTGACAAACATGGTGAAATGCGTCTCTACCAAAAAATATAAAAAAATAGCTGGGTGTGGTGATAGGCGCCTGTAATCCCAGCTACTTGGAGGCTGAGGCAGGAGAATCACTTGAACCTGAGAGGCAGAGGTTGCAGTGAGCCGAGATCACACCACTGCACTCTAGCCTGGCCAATGAGAGTGAAACTCCATCTCCAAAAAAAAAAAAAAAAATCACTAGTGTTTCCATATATCAGTAACAATCAATGGCAAACTAACCAAAAAGCAAATCAAGAAAGCAATACCATTACAGTAGGTCTAAAAAATTAAATAGCTAGGAATAAATTCAACCATGGAGGTGAAAGAACTTTACAATGAAAACTACAAAACCCTGATGAAAGAAATTGAAGAGTACACACACTCGCGCACACACACACACACAAATAAAAAGACATCCCATGCTACTGGTTTGAAAGAAATAATGTGATAATGTGCTGCAATAAACATGTGAGTGCAGGTATCTCTTTGATATACTGATTTCTTTCCCTTTGGATAAATACCCAGTAGTGGGATTCCTGGATCAGATGAAAATTTTATTTTTTGAGAAATCCCCATGCTGTTTTTCACAGTGGCTGTACTAGTTTGCATTCCCAATAACACTGTATAAGTGTTTCTTTTCTCCACATATTCATCAACTTTTTAAAAATTTTTTGTCCTTTTAATGATAGCCGTTCTGTATGGGATAAGATAATACCATATTGTGGTTTTCATTTGTACTTCTCAGATAATTAGTGATGCTAAACTTTTTTTTTTCTTGATATGGAGTCTCAGAGGCTCCCTCTGTAGCCCAGGCTGGAGTGCAGTGGCACGATCTAGGCTCACTGCAACCTCTGATTCCCGGGTTCAAGCGATTCTCCTGCCTCAGCCTCCTGAGTAGCTGGGGTTACAGGTGCACGCCACTACACCCAGCTAATTTTTGTATTTTTAGTAGAGTTGGGGTTTCACTATGTTGGTCAGGCCGGTCTCGAACTCCTGACCTGGTGATCGGCCTGCCTCAGCCTCCCAAAGTGGTGGGATTACAAGTGTGAGCCGCCATGCCTGGCCAAACATTTTTTCATATACCCATAGATTGTGTGTCTTCTTTTGAGAAATGTCTATTCACGTCTTTTTCCTTTTTTTTTTTTTTTTTTTTTTAGGACAAGTCCTCCCCTTTCACCCAGGCTGGAGTGCAGTGGCTCTATCTCGGCTCACTGTAACCTCTGCCTCTGGGATTCAAGCAGTTCTTGTGCCTCAGCCTCCCGAGTAGCTGGGATTACAGGCGCCCACCACCACACCCAGTTACTTTTTGTATTTTTAGTAGAGATGGGATTTCACCATCTTGGCCAGGCTGGTCTTGAACTCCTGACCTCGTGATCCACCCGCCTCGGCCTCCCAAAGTGCTGGGATTACAAGCGTGAGCCACCGCGTCAGGCCTTGCCCACTTTTTAATGAGATTATTTGTATTTGTCCTGTTTAGTTGTTTGAGTTTCCTGTGTATTCTCATTATTAGTCTCCTCTTACGTAAATTGTTTGCACATATTTTCTCCTATTCAACAGGTTGTCTCTTCACTATGTTGATTATTTCTTTTAATGTGCAGAAGCCTTTAAATTTAATTAAGTTCCATTTGTCTACATTTGTTTTTGTTGCCTGAGCTTTTGAGATCTTACTCATACATTCTTTGACTAGACAAAAGTTCAGTAGCTTTTCCCCCTAGGCTTTCTTCTAGTATTTTTATTGTTTCAAATCTTATGTTTAATCTTTAAAAGTATTTAATCCATTTTGAATTAATTTTTGAATATGGTGAAAGATAAGAATTCACTTTCATTCTTCTGCCTGTGGCTTTTCAATTTTCCCAGCAGCATTTTGAAGAGTGTGACTTTTCTCCAATTCAAGTTCTTGTTGGCTTTGTCAAAGATTATTAGGTTGTTAGTTTATGGCTTTATTTCTAAATGTTCATTCTGTCCCATTGGTGCTGTGGTCAATATGGCCATTTTAATGATGCTCATTCTTCTGATCCATGAGCATGAGATGGTTTTCCATTTGCTTGTGTCATCTTCAATTTCTTTCATCAGTGTTTTGTAGTTTTCCTTGAAGAGCTCTTTCACCTCCTTAATTAAATATTTTCCTAGGTATTTTATTTAATTTTTAGCTATTATAAATGTGATTTCCTTCTTGATTTATTTGCCAGCTAGATAATTATTGGGGTATATACGTGTGACTGATTGTTGTACATTGATTTTGTATTCTGCAAATGTACTAAGTTTATTTCTCAATCTAAGATTTCATTGGTAGTGTTATTAGGTTTTTCTAGATATAAGATATCATCAGCAAAGACTCGATTTTCTCTTTTCCAATTTAGATGCCTTTTATTTCTTTCTCTTGCCTAATTGCTCTGGCTAGGACTTCCAGTATTACATTAAATAAGGGTGGTGAAAGTGGGCATTCTTGTCTTGTTCCAGTTCTCAGAGGAAAGGCTTTCATCTTTTCCCTGTTCACATGATGTTAGCTGTGGGTTTGCCATATATGGTTTTTATTATTATTATTATTATTATTTTATTATTATTTTATTTTTTGAGACTGAGTCTCTCTCTGTCCCCCATGCTGGAGTGTAGTGGCGTGATCTCAGCTCACTGCAACCTCCGTCTCCTGGGTTCACGCCATTCTCCTGCCTCAGCCTCCCGAGTAGCTGGGACCACAGGTGCCCGCTACCACGCCTGGCTTATTTTTTTGTATTTTTAGTAAAGACGGAGTTTCACCGTATTAGCCAGGATGGTCTCGATCTCTTGACCTTGTGATCCGCCCGTCTCGGCCTACCAAAGTGCTGGGATTACAGGAGTGAGTGTAATAAATAAATAATAAAAACTGTGCCTGGCTGGTTTTTATTATTTTCAGGTATGGTTCTTCCATACCTAGTTTGTTGAGAGTTTTCATCGAGAGGGAATGTTGAATTTTATCAAATGCTTTTTCAGCATCAGTCGAAATGATCATATGGTTTTTGTGCCTCATTCTGTTGATATGATGTATCACATTTACTGATTTGCATGCATGCTTGGTACAAATGTCACTTAATTGTCGTATCTCTTTTTGATGTGTTTTTAGAGGAGACCTTTTATTTCTGGTTCAATCTCACCACTCATTATTCATCTGTTCAGGTTTTCTATTTTATTCTTGATTCAATCTTGGTAATTTATGTTTCCAGGAATTTATATATTTCCTTGATCCTTTCCAGTTTTTTAATATATAGCTGCTCATAACGGCGTCTGATAATCTTTATTTCTGTGTGTAATGTCTCTTTTTCCATTTCTGTTTTGGTTTCTTTATGTCTTCCGTCTTTTTGCTTTGTCTAACTAGTAGTTGATGAATTTTGTTTACGTTTTGAAAGAACCAATTTTTCATTTCACTGATACTTTGGATTGTGTTTTTTAAGTCTATATTTTATTTAGTTCTGCTCCACTCTTTATAATTTTTTCTTCTGTTAATTTTGGGTTGGTTTGTTCTTGCTTTACTAATTCCTTGAGATGTATTGTGAAATTGCTTATTTGTAACTTTTTTTTTTTGACGTAGGCATTTATTACTATAAACTTACCTCTTAACACTGCTTTTGCTGTATCCCACACATTTTAGAATGTTGTATTTCCACTTATTTTTCTTCAGACAGAGTCCCTCACTCTCTTACCTAGGCTGGAGTGCAGTGGTACAAGCATAACTCACTGCAACCTTGAACTCCAGGGCTCAAAGGATCCTCCCACCTCAGCCTCCCAAGTAGCTTGAACTATAGGAACAAACCACTATGCTTGGCTAACTTTTAACTTTTTATAGAGATGGGTTTTCACCCTCTGAGCTGTCTAGGTTTAGGTCAGGATCTTCCTTCCTTCCTTCCTTCCTTCCTTCCTTCCTTCCTTCCTTCCTTCCTGCCTTCCTGCCTCCTTCCCTGTTCTTCCTGCCTTCCTCCTTTACTTCCTTCCACCTGCCTTCCTGTTTTCCTGCTCTCCTGCCTTCCTGCCTTCCCACTCCCTGTCTTCCTGTTTTTCTGAGCTCACTCCTTATTGCCTGGCTGGAGGGGGTAATGAAGGTGATCTTGTTCAGTGGTATCGACCTCCCAGGTCCACATTCTCTAATTAGTCTCCCAGGAGAAGGATGAGACAGGCCAGACTTAATTTAAGACTTTAGGAGTATTTTAGGAGGAGGCAGAGAGGTTTTCCATGTTATTAGGTTGTTCCTTGAACTTGAATCTTGTAGGATTCATCTGTCCCTTAGCCTCCCAGTGCTGTTGATTATAGGAGCTTTACTGTGTTTGTCTAGAGCCTGATGCCTGAGCATGTTTTCCTTTTTCTTTTTCCTTTTCTTTTCTTCTTTTCTTTTCTTTTTGATGGAGTTTTGTTCTTGTTGTTGTATTGAGGTAATGGCTTAATCTCAGCTCACATCAGAACTTCACCTCCCAATTCAAGCCGCATTCTGTCTCAGCCTTCTGGGTAGCTGGGATTACACGCCTGGCTAATTTTGTATTTTTAGTAGAGACGTGTTTCTCCATGCTGGTCAGGCTGGTCTCGAACTCCCAACCTCAGGTGACCCACCTGCCTCGGCCTCCCAACGTGCTGGGATTACAGACATGAGTCACTGCGTCCGGCCATTTTTCTCTTTTCTCCTTTCTCCCCTTTCTTTTTCCTTCTCTCTCCTCTCCTCTCCTTTCCTTTCTTTTTCTTCTTTTCTTTTCTTTTTCTTTTTTTGACACAGTCTTGTTTTATTTCCCAGGCTGGAGTGCAGTGGTGCAAGCTTGGCTCACTGCAACCTCCACCTCCTGGGTTCAAGCAATCCTTGTGCGTCAGCCTCCCAAGTAGCTGGGATGACAGGCATGCACCACCTCACCCGGCTAGTTTTTGTATTTTTAGTAGAGATGGGGTTTTGCCATATTGGCCAGGCTGGTCTCAAACTCCTATCCTCAAGTGATGCACCTGCTTCAGCCTCCTAAAGTGCTAGGATTACAGGTGTGAGCCACCATGCCTGGCCTGTGTTTCCATTTTCATTCGTTTCAATAAACTTTTTGATTTTCATCTTTTAAAAAATTTTAGATTCAGCGAGTACCTGTCAATATTTGTTACATGGGTATATTGCATAATTGCAGGAATTGGGCTTCCAGTGTACTCATTACACAAATATTGAACATTGTATCCAACAGGTAACCTTTCAATCTTTATCCCTTCCACTCTCTCCCTTTTTTTGAGCCCCTAGTGTCTATTATTTCCATCTTTATGTCCATGTGTATTCATTGTTTAGTTCTCAGTTATAACTGAGTACCTGTGATATTTGATTTTCTGCTTCAGAGTTAGTTCACTTAGGATAATCACCTCCAGGTATAACAAGGTTGCTGCAAAAGACATGAATTTATTGTTTTTATGGCTGCATAATATTCCATGGCATATATATACCACATTTTCTTCATCTAGTCAACCATTGATGGACACTTAGGTTGGTTCTATGACTTTGCTATTGTGAATGGTTCTGTGATACACATGTGAGTGTAGGTGTTTTGGGTTTTTTTAATTTTTAAATTTTTTTGATGGAGTTTTCGCTCTTGTTACCTAGGCTGGAGTGCAATGCCGCAATCTCGGTTCACTGCAACCTCCGCCTCCCAGGTTTAAGTGATTCTCTTGACTCAGCCTCCCGAGTAGCTGGGATTACAATAATGCGCCACCACGCCCTGCTAATTTTTTTTTTTTTTTTTTTTTTTTTTTACATTTTTAGTAGAGATGGGGTTTCTCCATGTTGGTCAGGCTGGTCTTGAACTCCCGATCTCAGGTGATCCGCCCATCTTGGGCTCCCAAAGTGCTAGGATTACAGGCATGAGCCACCGTGCCCAGTAGGTGCAGGTTTTTTTTTTTTTTTTCTATTTTCCTCCAACATTTATTAGAAAATGGTCAAACATACAGAAAAGTCAGTAAAAACTCTATAGTGAACACCCATAAACTCAGCTCCTAGATTTTACATTAACATTTTGCTGTATTTGTGATAATATCTCTATCCGAGTCTCACTCTCTCATTCAGGTTGGAGTGCAATGGCATGGTCTTGGCTCACTGCAACCTCTGCCTCCCAGGTTCAAGCAATTCTCCCTCCTCAGCCTCCTGAGTAGCTGGGACTACAGGCACGTGCCACCACACCTGACTAATTTTTGTATTTTTAGCAGAGATGGAGTTTCACTATGTTGGCCAGGCTAGTCTCGAATTCCTGACCTCGTGATCTGCCTGCCTCGGCCTCTGAAAGTGCTGAGATTACAGGCGTCAGCCACCGTGGCTGGCATCATTCTATTTTCTTATTATTATGTTTTAATCAAGATGGTGTCTCACTCTGTCACCCAGGCTGGAGTGCAACGTCAAGATCTCGGCTCAATGCAGCCTCCATCTCTGGGTTCAAGCAATCCTCTCACCTCAGCCTACAGAATAGCCAGGATTACAGGTGTACCACTGTGTCCAACTAATTTTAGTATTTTTAGTAGAGACAGGATTTCACCATGTTGGCCAGGCTGGTCTCGAACTCCTGACCTCAGATGATCCGCCTGCTTTGGCCTCCCAAAGTGCTGGGATTACAGGTGTGAGCCACAGTGCCGGGCCTGATTCTATTTTGTTTTATTATTATTGTATTTTCTTAAATTTTAAGTTCTGAGATACACGTGCAGAACATGCAGGTTTGTTACATAGGTATACATGTACCATGGTGATTTGCTACACCCATCAACACGTCATCTACATTAGGTAATTTTCCTAGTGCTATCTCTCCCCTAGCTGCCCACCCCCTGACAGGACCTGGTGTGTGATGTTCCCCTCCCTGTGTCCATGTGTTCTCATTGTTCAACTCCCACTTATGAGTGAGAACATGCAGTGTTTGGTTTCTGTTCCTGTGTTAGTTTTCTGAGAATATTGGTTTCCAGCTTCATCCATGTCCCTGCAAAGGACATGAACTCATCTTTTTGAATGCTGCATAGTATTTCATGGCATATATGTGCCACACTTTCTATATCCAGTCTATCATCTATGGGCATTTGGGTTGTTTCCAAGTCTTTCCTATTGTGAACAGTGCTGGAATAAATATACGTGTGCATGTGTCTTTATAGTGGAATGATTTATAATCCTTTGGGTATACACCCAGTAATGGGATTGCTGGGTCAAATGGTATTTCTGGTTCTAGATCCTTGAGGAATCGTCACACCGTCTTTCACAATGGTTGAACTAATTTACACTCCCACCAACAGTGTAAAAGTGTTCCTATTTCTTCATATCCTCTCCAGCATCTGTTGTTTCCTGAGTTTTTAATATCACTATTCTAACTGGCATGAGATAGTATCTCATTGTGGTTTTGATTTGCATTTCTCTAATGACCAGTGATGATGAGCTTTTTTTCATATGTTTGTTGGTCACATAAATGTCTTCTCTTGAAAAGTGTTTGTTCATATACTTTGCTCAATTTTGATGGGTATGTTTGATTTTTTCTTGTAAATTTGTTTAAGTTCCTTGTAGATTCTAGATATTAGCCCTTTGTCAGATGGATAGATTGCAAAAATTTTCTCCCATTCTGTAGGTTGCCTGTTCACTCTGCTAATAGTTTCTTTTGCTGTGCAGAAACTCTTAGGTTTAATTAGATCCCATTTGTCAATTTTTGCCTTTTGTTGCCATTGCTTTTAGTGTTTTAGTCATGAATTCTTTGCCCATGCCTATGCCCCGAATGGTATTGCCTAGATTTTCTTCTAGGGTTTTTAGGGTTTTAGGACTTAAGTTTAAGTCTTTAATCCATCTTGAGTTAATTATTGTATAAGGTGTAAAAAAGGGTCCAGTTTCAGTTTTCTGCATATGGCTAGCCAGTTTTCCCAACACCAATTATTAAATAGGGAATCCTTTCCCCATTGCTTGTTTTTGTCAGGTTTCTCAAAGACCAGATGGTTGTAGATGTGTGTGGCATTATTTCTGAGGCCTCTGTTCTGTTCCATTGGTCTATATATTTGTTTTGGTACCAGTACCCTGCTGTTTTGGTTACTGTAGACTTGAAGTATAGTTTGAAGACAGGTAGCATGATGCCTCTAGCTTTGTTCTTTTTGTTTAGGATTGTCTTGGCTATATGGGCTCTTTTTTGGTTTCATATAAAATGTAAAGAAGTTTTTTCTAATTCTGTGACGAAAGTCAATCGTAGTTTGATGGGGATAGTATTGTAAAGTTCTTGAAGAGGTCTTTCACATCCCTTGTAAGTTGCATTCCTAGGTATTTTATTCTCTTTGTAGTAATTGTGAATGGGAGTTCAGTCGTGATTGGTTCTCTATTATTGGTGTATAGGAATGCTTGTGATTTTTGCACATTGATTTTGTATGCTGAGATTTTGCCGAAGTTGCTTATCAACTTTAGGAGATTTTGGGCTGAGACAATGGGGTTTGCTAAATAGACAATCATGTCATCTGCAAACAGAGACAATTTTACTTCCTCTCTTCCTATTTGAATACCCTTTATTGCTTTATCTTGCCTGATTGCCCTGGCCAGAACTTCCAATACTATGTTGAATAGAAGTGGTGAGAGAGGGCATCCTTGTCTTTTCCCAGTTTTCAAAGGGAATGCTTCCAGCTTTTGCCCATTCAGTATGATGTTGGCTGTGGATTTGTCATAAATAGCTCTTATTATTTTGAGATATGTTCCATCAATACCTAGTTTATTGAGAGTTTTTAGCATGAAGGGGTGTTGAATTTTATTGAAGGCCTTTTCTGCATCTATTGAGATAATCATGTGGTTTTTATCATTGGTTCTGTTTATGTGATGGATTACATTTATTGATTTGCATATGTTGAACCATCCTTGCATCCCAGTGATGAAGCTGACTTGATTGTGTTGGATAAGCTTTTTGATGTGCTGCTGGATTTGATTTGCCAGTATTTTATTGAGGATTTTTGCATCAATATTCATAGGGATATTGGCCTGAAATTTTCTTTTTTTGTTGTGTCTCTGCAAGGTTTTGGTATCAGGATGATGCTGGCCTCATAAAATGAGTTAGGGAGAAGCCCCTCTTTTTCTATTGTTTGGAATAGTTTTAGAAGGAATGGTACCAACTCCTATTTGTACCTCTCATAGAATTCGGCTGGGAATTTGTCTGGTCCTGAGCTTTTTATGGGTGGTCGGCTACTGATTACTGCCTCAATTTCAGAACTTGTTATTGGTCTATTCAGGAATTTGACTTCTTCCTGGTTTAGTTTTGGGAGAGTATGTGTCCAGGAATTTATTTCTTCTAGAGTTTCTAGTTTATTTGCATAGAGGTGTTTATAGTATGCATAGAGGTGTTTATAGTATTCACTGACATTAGTTGGTATTTCTGTGGGGTCAGTGATGATATCCCCTTTATCATTTTTTATTGTGTCTGTTTGATTCTTCTTTCTTTTCTTCTTCATTAGTCTGCCTAGCAGTCTATCTGTTTTGTTAATCTTTTCAAATAACCAGCTTCTGGAATCACTGAATTTTTTTTATTTTTATTTTTATTTTTTTTTTTGAGACAATGTCTCATTCTGTCACCCAGGCTGGAGTGCAGTGGCACAATCTCAACTTGCTGCAACCTCTGCCTCCTGGGTTCAAGCAGTTCTCCTGGCTCAGCCTCCCAAGTAGCTGGGACTACAGGCACATGCCACCAAGCCCAGTTAATTTTTGTAATTTTAGTAGAGACAAGGTTTCACTATGTTGGTCAGGCTGGTCTCGAACTCCAGACCTTGTGATCTGCCTGCCTCGGCCTCCCAAAGTGCTGGGATTACAAGCATGAGCCATTGCACCTGGCCATTCATTAATATCTTGAAGGGTTTTTTTGTGTCTCAATCTCCTTCAGTTCTGCTCTGATCTTAGTTATTTCTTGTCTTCTGCTAGCTTTCGAATTTGGTTGCTCTTGCTTCTCTAGTTCCTTACATTGTGATGTTAGGGTGTTTAGATCTTTCCTGCTTTCTCCTGTGGGCATTTAGTGCTAAAGATTTCCCTGTAAACACTGCTTTAGCTGTGTCCCAGGGATTCTGGCACATAGTATCTTTATTCTCATTGGTTTGAAAGAACTTATTTATTTCTGCCTTAATTTCGTTATTTATCCTGTAGTCATTCAGGAGCAGGTTGTCCAGTTTCCATGTAGTTGTGTGGTTTTGAGTGAGTTTCTTAATCCTGAGTTCTAATTTGATTGCACTGTGCTCTGAGAGACTGTTATGATTTCCCTTCTTCTGCATTTGCTGAGGAGTATTTTACTTCCAATTACGTGGTCAATTTTAGAATAAGTGCAACGTGGTGCTGAGAAGAGTGTATGCTCTGTTGATTTGTGGTGGAGGTGGAGAATTCTGTAGATGCCTATTAGGTCCACTTGGTCCAGAGCTGAGTTCAAGTCCTGAATATCCTTGTTAATTTTCTGTCTCATTGATCTGTCTAATATTGACAGTGGGGTGTTAAAGTCTCCCACCATTATTGTGTGGGAGTCTAAGTCTCTTTTCAGGTCTCTAAGAACTTGCTTTATGAATCTGGGTGCTCCTGTATTGGGTGCATATATATTTGCAATAGTTAGCTCTTCTTGTTCCATTGTTCCCTTTACCATTATGGGTAATGCCCTTCTTTGTCATTTTTGATCTTTATTGGTTTAATATCTGTTTTATCAGAGACTAGGATTGCAATCCCTGCTTTTTTTTGTTTTGCTTTCCATTTGCTTGATAAATACTCCTCCATCCCTTTATTTTGAGCCTGTATGTGTCTTTGCTCATGAGATGGATCTCCTGAATACAGCACACTGATGATTCTTGACTCTTTATCCAATTGCCAGTCTATTTTTTTAATTGGGGCCTTTAGCCCATTCACATTTAAGGTTAATATTGTTATATGTGAATTTTGGCAGTCATTAAGATGCCAGTTGGTTATTCTGGCTGTTCGTTGATGCAGTTTCTTCATAGTGTCAATGGTCTTTACAATTTGGTATGTTTTTGCAGTGGCTGGTACCAGTTGTTCCTTTCCGTGTTTAGTGCTTCTTTCAGGAGCTCTTGTAAGGCAGCTCTGGTGGTGAAAAAATCCCTCAGCATTTGCTTGTCTGTCAAGGATTTTATTTCTCCTTTGCTTATGAAGCTTAGTTTGACTGGATATGAACCATTTGAAGGTGCTGCTGGAGATTTCAGCGGTACTTGGTAATTCCGCCTATAATCAGCAGGTGAGGCGGGCGGATGAGTCAGGAGATGAGACCACGAGGTGAAACCGATGTCTACTAAAAATACAAAATTGGCAGGCTGGTTGTGGGCACCTGTAGTCCCAGCTACCGGAGAGCTGAGGCAGGAAGAATGCGGGAACCCGGGAGAGTGGGCTGCAGTGAGCTGAGATCCGGCCATAGCTGAGCCGAGACTCCGTCTCAAAAATGTTGAATATTAGCCCCCACTCTCTTCACAGCGTAGGGTTTCTGTCGAGAGATCACTGTTGATCTGATGGAAGCTTCCCTTTGTGGAGTAGCCGACCTTTCTCTCCTGGCTGCCCTTAACATTTTCCTTCCATTTCAACTTTGGTGAATCTGACAATTGTGTCTTAGGGTTGCTTTCTTCCTCAGGATATCTGTGTGAATTGTTCTGTATTTCCCTGAATTGGAATGTTGTAGCCTGTCTTGCTAGGTTGGGGGAAGTTCTCCCGAAGGATGTTTTCCAGCTTGGTTCCATTCTCCTATCCACTTTCAGGTACCTGGTCGCTTGTCGTTTAGTCTTTCACATAGTCCCATATTTCTTGGAGACTTTCTTGGTTCCTTTTCATTCTTTTTTCTCTAATCTTGTCTTCTCACTTTATTTCATTAAATTGATCTTCAGTCTCTGATAGCCTTTCTTCCACTTGATCAATTTGGCTATTGATATTTGTGTATGCTTCATGAAATTCTTGTGCTGTGTTTTTCAGCTCCATCAGGTCATTTATGTTCTTCTCTAAACTGGTTATTCTAGTTAGCATTTCCTGTAACCTTTTTTCAAGGTTCTTAGCTTCCTTGCACTGGGTTAGAACATGCTCCTTTAGCTCAGAGGAGTTTGTTATTACCCACCTTCTGAAGCCTACTTCTGTCAATTTGTCAAACTCATTCTCCATCCAGTTTTGTTCCCCTGCTGGCGAGGAGCTGTGATCCTTTGGAGGAGAAGAGGCATTCTGGTTTTTGGAATTTTCAGCCTTTTTGCACTGATTTTTCCTCATCTTTGTGGATTTATCCACCTTTGGCCTTTGATGTTGGTGACCTTCAGATGGGGTTTCTGTATGGACATCCTTTTTGTTGATGTTGATGCTAATCCTTTCTGTTTGTTAGTTTTCCTTCTGGCACTCAGGCCTCTCTGCTGCAGGTCTGCTGGAGGTTGCCTGAGGTCCACTCCAGAGCCTGTTTGCCTAGGTATCACCAGCAGAGGCTGCAGAACAGCAAAGATTGCTTCCTGTTTCTTCCTCTGGAAGCTTTGTCCCAGAGGGGCACCTGCTGGATGCCAGCTGGAGCTCTCCTGTATGCGGCGTTTGGCAACCCTTGCTGGGAGGTGTCTCCCAGTCAGGACGTATGGGGGCAGGCCGTCTGTCTTTTAGCAGAGCTAGAGCGCTGTGCTGGGAGGTTTTCTGCGCTCTTCGGAGCTGGCAGGCAGGAACGTTTAAGTCTGCTGAAGCTGCTGCCACAGTCGCTCCTTCCCCCCAGGTGCTCTGTCCCAGGGAGATGGGAGTGTTATCTATAAGCCCCTAACTGAGCTGCTGTCTTTCTTTCAGAGATGCCCTGCCTAGAGAGGAGGAATCTAGACAGGCAGTCTGGCTACAATGGCTTTGCTGAGCTGTGGTGGGCTCCGCCCAGTTTGAACTTCCTGGTGGCTTTGTTTACACTGTGAGGGGAAAACCGCCTACTCAAGTCTCAGTAATGGCGGACGCCCCTCCCCCCACCAAGTTTGAGCATTTCAGGTCGACTTCAGACTGCTGTGCTGATAGCGAGAATTCCAAACCAGTGGATCTTAGCTTGCTGGGCTCTGTGGGGGCGGGACCCGCTGAGCTAGACCACTTGGCTCCCTGGCTTCAGCCCCCTTTCCAGGGGAGTGAACAGTTCTGTCTCGCTGGCATTCCAGATACCACTGGAGTATGGAAAAAAAACTCCTGAAGCTAGCTCGGTGTCTTCCCAAATGGCCACCCAGTTTTGTGCTTGAAACCCAGGGCCATGGTGGTGTAGGCACTGGAGGGAATCTCCTGGTCTGTGGGTTGCGAAGACTGTGGGAAAAGCATAGTATCTGGGCCAGAAATCAATGTTCCTCACAGCACAGTCCCTCCATGGTTTTTTTGGCTAGGAGAGGGAGTTCCTCGACCCCTTGCACTTCCCGGGTGAGGCAATGCCCCACCCTGCTTCAGCTCATACTCCATGGGCTGAACCCACTGTCTAACCAGTCCCAGTGAAATAAGCCAAGTACCTCAGTTGGAAATGCAGAAATCACCTGCCTTCTGCGTCGATCTTGCTGGGAGCTGCAGACTGGAGCTGTTTCTATTCGGCCATCTTGCCAGCCACCCCTCGGTGTGTTTGTTATATAAAGATTTCTTTTGGGTAGATATACAGTAATAAGGATGCTGGGTTTAACGGTAGCTCTACTTTTAGTTCCTTGAGATATATTTATACTGTTTTTCATAGTAGTTGAATAAATCTACATTCCCACTAGCAGTGTATAAGTATTCCCTTTTCTTTGCATATTCACCAACATCTGTTTTTTTTTTGTTGTTGTTGCCTTTTTTTTTTTTTTTTTGAGATGGAGTCTAGCTCTGTTGTGCAGGCTGGAGTGCAGTGGTGCTATCTCGGCTCACTGCAAGCACCACCTCCTGGGTTCAAGTGATTCTCCTGCTTCAGCCTCCTGAGTAGGTCGGATTACAGGCACCCACCACCATGCCTGGCTAATTTTTTATATTTTTAGTAGAGGCAGCATTTCACCACGTTGGCCAGGC
Source organism: Papio anubis (assembly GCF_008728515.1). Taxonomy (NCBI): domain Eukaryota; kingdom Metazoa; phylum Chordata; class Mammalia; order Primates; family Cercopithecidae; genus Papio; species Papio anubis. The sequence continues at coordinate 78,518,751 of NC_044996.1, read as the reverse complement.
TGGTCTTGAACTCCTGACCTTAGGTGATCTGCCTGCCTCGGCCTCCCAAAGTGCTGGGATTACAGGCATGAGCCACCGTGCCTGGCCTTTGTCTTTTTACTATACCTATTCTGCCTGGTGTAAGATGGTATTTCAGTGTGGTTTAAATTTGCATTTCTCTGATGATTAGTAATGTTGAGCATTTTTTTTTCATGTTTTTTTGGATACTCATAGTTCCACTTTTGAGAAATATGTTTGTGTGAATCGTCCCGTTTTTATTGGGGTTGTTTCTTTGTTCTTCAGTTATTTGAGTTTCTCGTAGATTCTGGACATGTTTCCATTGTCAGAGGCCTAATTTGCAAATACTTTTTGCTGTTTTGTAGGTTGTCTGTTTACTCTGTTTATTATTTCTTTTGTTGTGCAGAAGATTTTTAGTTAAGTCCCAGTTGTTTATTTTTTATTTTATTATATTTACTTTTGGGGTCTTCATCATAAATTTTTTGCTAGGCCAATGTCCCAGAGTTTTTCCTGTTTTCTTCTAGAATTTTTGCAGTTTCAGGTCTTACATTTAGGTCTTTACTCCATCTTAAGTTAATTTTTGTATATGGTGATAGGTAGGAGTTCACTTTCACTTTTCTGCATATGGCTAGCTAATTTTCCCAGCACTATTTATTGAATGGGGTGTTATTTCCACATTGCTTATGTTTGAGAGTTTTTTCAAAGATTAGTTGGTTGAAGGTATGTGACTTTATTTCCATATACTCTACTCTGTTCCTTTGATCAATGTATCTATTTTGGTACCAGTACCATGCTGTTTTAGTTTCTGTAGTTTTGTAGTATAATTTGAGGTCAGGCCATGTGATGCTTCTGGATTTGTTCATTTTGCTTACAATTGCTTTGGCTATTTGACCTCTTTTTTGGTTCCATATAAACTTTAGGATTGTTTTTTATAATTCAGTGAAAAAAATGACATTAGTAATTTGATGGTGATAGCATCGAATCTGTAGATTGCTTTGGTAAATATGGTCATTTTAATCATATGAATTCTTCCAATACGTGGAATATTTATCCATTTGTTTCTCATCTACAATTTCTTTCTTTTCTTTTCTTTTGTTTTTTTGACAGAGTCTCACTCTGTTGACCAGGCTGAAGTGCAGTGGCATGATCTTTGCTCACTGCAACCTCTGCCTCCCAGGTTCAAGCGATTCTCCTGCCTCAGCCTTCCGAGTAGCCAGGATTACAGGAGCCCATGACCATGCCCAGTTAATTTTTGTATTTTTACTAGAGACAAGGTTTCACCATGTTGGCCAGGCTGGTCTCAAACTCCTGACCTCAGGTGATCCACCACCTTGACCTCCCAAAGTATTGGGATTACAGGCATAAGCCACTGCACCCAGCCTACAATTTCTATTTTTTTTTTTTTTTGAGATGCAGTCTCGCACTGTTGCCCAGGCTGGAGTGCAGTGGCGTGACCTCAGCTCACTGCAAGCTCTGCCTCCCGGGTTCATGCCATTCTCCTGCCTCAGCCTCTGGAGTAGCTGGGACTACAGGTGCCTGCCACCATGCCTGGCTAATTTTTTTTTTTTTTTTTTTTAGTAGAGATGGGGTTTCACCATGTTAGGTGAAACCAGGATGGTTTCGATCTTCTGACCTCGTGATCCTTCTGCCTCAGCCTCCCAAAGTGCTGGGATTACACGCATGAGCCACCGTGCCTGGCCTACAATTTCTTAATTAGGATTTTGTAGCTGTCTTTTTAGAGATCCTTCACCTTTTTAGTTAAATGTATTCCTCAGTATTTTATTTTTTGTGACTATTGTAAATGGGATTGATTTCTTGATTTCATTCTCAGCTTGAAGATTATTGGTGTGTAGAAATGCTAGAAATCTTTGTACATAACTTTTTTTTTTTTTTTTAAGATGGAATCTTGCTCTGTCACCCAGGCTGGAGTGCAGTGGTGTGATCTCAGCTTACTACAACCTCTCCCTCCGGGATTCAAGTGATTCTCCTGCCTCAGCTTCCCAAGTAGCTGGGACTACAGGTGTCTGCCACTGCCCCTGGCTAATTTTTGTATTTTTAGTAGAGGCGGGGGTTTCATCATGTTGGCCAGGCTGGCCTCGAACTCCTGACCTCAAGTGATCCACCCATCTCGGCCTCTCAAAGTGTGGGGATTACAGGCGTGAGCATCACACCTGGCCTAAGGTGGTTTCTTTTTGTCTTTTATTTATTTATTTTTGGAGTCTTGCTCTGTCACCAAGGCTGGAGTGCAGTGGCCCGATCTCGGCTCACTGCAACCTCTGCCTCCCGGGTTTCATCAATTCTCCTGCCTCAGCCTCCTGAGTAGCTGGGATTACAGGCATGCACCACCATGCCCAGTTAATTTTTGTCTTCTTAGTAGAGACAGGGTTTCACCATGTTGGCCAGGCTGGTCTCAAACTCTTGACCTCGTGATCTGCCTGCCTTGGCCTCCCAAAGTGTTGGGATTACAGTCATGAGCCACCACACCTGGCCCATTACTTTTGTATTCTGCAAATTTATTGAAGTAGTTCATCAAGTCTAGAAGTCTTTTAGAGGAGTCAATTTATAGGTATAAAATAATGTCATCAACAAAGAGATACTTTGACTTCCTCTTTTCCAATTTGAATGCCATTTATTTCTTCCTCTTTCCTGATTTCTCTGGCTAGGACTTACAGAACCATGTTGAAAAAGAGCGATGATAGTGTAGTTCTTCTTTTTTATTTTTTTTTTTTTTTTTTTTTTTTTTTTTTTTGAGACGGAGTCTCGCTCTGTCGCCCAGGCTAGAGTGCAGTGGCCGGATCTCAGCTCACTGCAAGCTCCTCCTCCCGGGTTTACGCCATTCTCCTTTCTCAGCCTCCCGAGTAGCTGGGACTACAGGCGCCCGCCACCTTGCCCGGCTAGTTTTTTGTATTTTTTAGTAGAGGCGGGGTTTCACCGTGGTAGCCAGGATGGTCTCGATCTCCTGACCTCGTGATCCGCCCGTCTCGGCCTCCCAAAGTGCTGGGATTACAGGCTTGAGCCACCGCGCCCGGCCGATAGTGTAGATCTTCATCTTGTTCCAGATCTTAGGGGAAATGCTTTCAAATTTTCTCCATTGAATATAATATTGTCTGTGGGTTTATCATATATGGCTCTTATTGTTTTGAAGTATGTTCCTTCAATGCCTAGTTTGTTGTGGACTTTCAGCATGAAGGGATATTGGATTTTATCAAATCCTCTTTTACATCTATTGAGATGATCATCTACAGTTTTTATTCTTAGTTCTGATTATGTGGTGAATTTATTTAGTGATTTGCATATGTTGGACAGTGCTGGCATCCCTGAAACAAATCCATGGGATCATGATGAATTATCTTTTTGATGTGCTGTTGGATTTGGTTTGCTTGAATTTTGTTAAGGATTTTTGCATCTATGTTTATCAGGCGTATTGGCCTGTAGGTTTCTTTTTTTTTTTTTTTTTTTTGAGACGGAGTCTCGCTCTGTCGCCCAGGCTGGAATGCAGTGGCCGGATCTCAGCTCACTGCAAGCTCCGCCTCCCGGGTTTACGCCATTCTCCTGCCTCAACCTCCCGAGTAGCTGGGACTACAGGCGCCCGCCACCTCGCCCGGCTAAGTTTTCGTATTTTTTAGTAGAGACGGGGTTTCACCGTGTCAGCCAGGATGGTCTCAATCTCCTGACCTCGTGATCCGCCCATCTCGGCCTCCCAAAGTGCTGGGATTACAGGCTTGAGCCACCGCGCCCGGCCTTTGGTTTCTTTTTTTACTGTGACCTTGCCAGGCTTTAGTATCAGGGTGACCCTGGATTCATAGAATGAATTAGGGAGCGATCTCTTCTTTTCAAGTTGTTGATAAAATTTCATTAAGATGGGTACCAAGTATTCTTTGTATCTGGTAAAATTCAGCTGTGAATTCAGCTAACCTTGGGCTTTTGTTGTTGTTTTTGGAAGTTTTTTTTTTTTTTTTATTACTGTTTCAATTTCATTACTTGTTTTTGGTCTCTTCAGGATTTCTATTTCTTCCTGGTTCAATCTTGGGAGTCTGTATGTTTCCAGGAATGTATCCATTTCCTCTAGGTTATCTAGTTTGTATGCATAGGGGTGTTCATAGTAGTTTCTGATGATCTTTTGTATTTTTGTGCTACCAGTAATAATGTCACCTTTATCATTTCTAAATTTGCTAATTTGAATCTTCTCTCCTTTTTCCATGGTTAGCCTAGCTAATGGTCTCTCAATTTTTTAAATTCTTTCAAGGAATCAACCTCTAATTTCATTGATTCTGTGTATCGTTCTTTTTTGGCTTCAATCTCATTTAGTTTTGCTCTGATCTTTTTCATTTATTTTCTGCCAGCTTTGATCTTGATTGGTTCTTGTTTTTCCGGTTCTTTGAGGTGTAATATTACATTGTTAGTATAAGATCTTTCTAATTGTTTTATGTTTTTTTTTTGTTTGTTTTACTTTTAAGTTCAGGGGTACATGTGCAGATTTGTTACATAGGTGAAATTGTGTTATGGGGGTTTGTTGTACAGATTATTTCATCACCCAGGTATTAAGCTTAGTACCCGTTAGTTGTTTTTCCTGAACCTTTCCCTCTTCCCACCCTTCACCCTCTGATAGGCCCCAGTGTGTGTTGCTCCCCTCTATGTGTTCATGTGTTCTGATCATTTAGCTCCCACTTATAAGTGAGAACATGCAGAATTTTGTCTTCTGTTCCTGTGTTAGTTTGCTAAGGATAATGGCTTCTAGCTCCATTCATCTCCCTGCAAAGAACATGAGATGTACGTGCTTAATACTATAAACTTTCCTCCTATTACTGCTTTTGCTGCATTGCGGAAGTTTTGGTATGTTGTATCTCTATTTTTTCACTCATTTCAAAGAACTTCTTTTTATTTCTTGTTTGTTTTTATTATTTATCCAGGAGTCACTCTAAAAAAAGTTGTTTAGTTTCCATGTACTTGCATAATTTTGAACATACCTCTTGGTATTGGTTTCTAATTTTATTCCACTGTGGTCTGAGAAGATGCTTGATATAAATCTGATTTATTTGAATTTGTTGAGACTTGCTTTATAATGAGGCATGTGGTCAATCTTAGACAATGTTACATGCACAAATGAGAAGAATGTATATTCTGAAGTCATTGGCTGAAATGTTCTGTAAATGTCTATTAGGTCCATTTGGTCTATAGTTTATGTCCAGAGTTTCTTTGTTGATTTTCTTTCCTTTCCTTTTCTTTTTTTTTTTTTTGAGATGGAGTTTTGCTCTTGTTGCCCAGGCTGGAGTGCAATGGCACGATCTCAGCTCACTGCAACCTCTGCCTCCCAGCTTCAAGCAATTCTCCTGCCTCAGCCTCCCGTGTAGCTGGGATTACAGGCACATGCCACTATGCCCGGCTAATTTTTGTATTTTCAGTAGTGATGGGGTTTCATCATATTGGTCAGGCTGGTTTTGAACTCCTGACCTCAGGTGATCCACCCACCTCAGCCTGCCAAAGTGCTGAAATTACAGGCATGAGCCACCACACCTGGCCTTCTTTGTTGATTTTCTATCTTGATGATTTGTGTAGTGATGTTAGTGAGGTTTTGATGTCTCCCACTATTATTTTATTCCTATAAATCTGTTTTCTTAGGACTATTAGTATTTGCTTTGGGAATCTGGGTGCTCCAGTATTGAATGAATATATATTTGAGATTGTCCAATCTCCTTGCCATGCTGAAACCTTTAGTATTATATAATGCCCCTCTTTGTCTTTTATTTTTTACTGTTCTTGTTTTAAAGTCTCTTTTACCTGGTATGAAAATAGTTTTTCCTGCTTTCTTTTTTTTTCATTTGTGTGATATATCTTTTTCCATTTGTTTTTTTTCTTCGTGTTTTTGTTTCTTTATTTTAATTTTTTTTTTTTTTTTTTTTTTTTACTATATCTTAAGTTCTGGGGTACAGGGGCAGAATGTGCAGGTTTGTTACATAGGTATACACGTGCCATGGTGGTTTGCTGCACCCATCAACCCATCATCTACATTAGGTATTTCTCCTAATGCTATCCTTCCCCTAGCCCCTCACCCCCTGACACGCCCTGGTGTGTGATGTTCCCATCCCTGTGTCCATGTGTTCTCATTGTTCAACTCCCACTTACAAGTGAAAATATGCAGTGCTTGGTTTTCTGTTCTTGTGATAGTTTGCTGAGAATGATGGTTTCCAGCTTCATCCATGTCCCTGCAAAGGACATGAACTCATTTTTTTGAATGCTGCATAGTATTCCATGGTGTATATGTGCCACATTTTCTATATCCAGTCTATCACTGATGGACATTTGGGTTGGTTCCAAATCTTTGCTATTGTGAACAGTGCCACAATAAACATATGTGTACATACTATCATCAGAGTGAACAGGCAACCTACAGAATGGGAGAAAATTTTTGCAATCTATCCATCTGACAAAGGGCTAATATCCAGAATCTACAAAGAACTTAAACAAATTTACAAGAAAAGAACAAACAATCCCATAAAAAAGTGGGCAAACAAAATGAACAGTCACCTCTCAAAAGAATACATTACGCAGCCAACAAACATATGAAAAAAGTTCATCATCACTGTTTATTAGAGAAATGGAAATCAAGCACAATGAGATACCATCTCACACCAGTTAGAATGGTGCTCATTAAAGGGGAGGGATTGCATTGGGAGTTATACCTGATGTAAATGACGAGTTGATGGGTGCAGCACACCAACATGGCACAAGTATACATATGTAACAAACCTGCACGTTATGCACATGTACCCTACAACTTAAAATATAATAATAATAAATAAATTAAAAAAAAAAAAAAGAAGTTAGGAAACAACAGATACTGGAGAGGATGTGGAGAAATAGGAATGCTTTTACACTGCTGGTGGGACTGTAAATTAGTTCAACCATTGTGGAAGACAGTGTGGCAATTCCTCAAGGATCCAGAACTAGAAATACCATTTGACCCAGCAATCCCATTACTGGGTATATACCCAAAGGATTATAAATCATTCTACTTTTTCCATCTTTTTACTTAGAGTCTGAAGGTATCTTTGGCCAGTAAGTGGGTCTCTTTTAGGCAGAAGATAGTCGGGTCTTGTTTTATTACCCAATTTGCTACTTTGTATATATATATGCCACTGCACCCAATCCAATCTGTATATTTTAAGAGGAGCATTCAACCCTTTACATTTAAGGTTAGCATTGATATATGACATTTTGTTTTTGTCATAGTGTTGTTAGCTAGTTGTTTTGGAGTTTTAATTTTTCAGTTGTTTTATGAGATCTGTGAGCTTGTGGTTATGTGTCCTTTTATGATGGTATCATCCTTTCATTTCCACGTTTAGAACTCCTTTGAAAACTTCTTGTAGGACCAATGTAGAGGTGACAAATTCCTTTAGTGTTTGCTTTTCTGGGAAAGACTTGATTTCTCCTTCATTTGTGATGTTTAGTATGGAAGGGTATAAAATTCTTGGTTGGATTTTTATTCCTTAAGGAGGGTAAAAATAGGCCCATAGTATTTTCTGACTTGTAGATGGTCAACTGAATAGTCGGCTGATGGTATGATGGGTTTTCCTTTAAGGTGATTTGACTCTTCTCTAGTTGCCTTTAAGATTTTTTCTTGGGCTGGGCATGGTGGCCCATGCCTGTAATCCCAGCACTTTGGGAGGCTGCGGCAGGTGGATCACGAGGTCAAGAGATCGAGACCAGCCTGGCCAACATGGCGAAACCCCATCTCTACTAAAAATACAAAAATTAGCTAGGCATGGTGGTGCGTGCCTGTAATCCCAGCTACTCGGGAGGCTGAGGCAGGAGAATTGCTTGAACCCAGGAGGCAGAGGTTGCAGTGAGCCGAGATCGTGCCACTGCACTCTAGCCTTGGGCAACAAAGCAAGACTCTGTCTCAGAAAACAAACAAAAAAAACCCAAAAAAGGAGATTTTTTCTTTAGTGTTGGCCTTGGATAGTCTGATAACTATATGCCTTGCTAATGTTTCCCCTTGTATAGTATTTCATAGGTGTCCTCTGAATTTCCTGTATCTGGCTGTCTACCTCCATAGAAAGGTGAAGGAAGTTTTCTTGAATTATACATAATTCTATATTTCTCAAATGCTTTGTTTGTTTTATAAAATTACTTTTTCTTTATTTTTGTCTGATTAGGTTCATTTGAAAGACCTATCTTTTACCAGGTGTGGTGGATCATGCCTGTACTCCCAGCACTTGGGAGGCTGAGGCAGGAGTATCTCTTGGGTCCAGGAGTTTATGACTAGCCTGGGCGGCATTGTGAAATCCCATCCCTACAAAATTAAAAAAAAAAAGACCTATCTTCATCTTCTGCTTGGTCTATTGTTAAAGCTTTCAATTGCATTTTGAAATTCCTCAAATGAATTTTTCATTTTTAGAAGTTCTGTTTTTTTAAAAAATAAATTAATATCTTCCTTCCTTTTCTGGATTGCTTTCATTGTTTCTTTGTGTTGATTTCCAACCTTCTCTTGGATCTCATTGAACTTCCTTGCAAACCATGCTTTGATCTCTTTATCTGTCATTTTTGAGTTTCCACTTTCATTAATAACTGTTTCTAGAGAGCTAGAGTGATCCTTTGGTGGCATTACAACATTCAGATTTTTCATGGTGACAGAATTCTTATGCTGGTTCCTTCTCACCTAGAGAGGCTGCCACTTCTTTTTTAATTTATTTTCATTCAGGTGAGATTTTTTTCCTATATATGTGTGTGTATATATACATATATATGTGTGCGTATACACACACACATATATTTCCTCTAGAGAGTGTGACTGTAGTGTATGTTGGGTAAATTCTTTGCCTTTGTGCACTTTTGTTAGTAGGTTTTTATTGGGCTGTGCAGTTAGACCTGCAGGCCAGTAAGTGGCACTAACAAAGACCCAGCTGGGGCACAAGCAACTGTGTATGGAATCGCTCCTGGCTTGCCCATAAATACCCCAATGACAAGCAAAGGCACCAGCTCTGCCTTGCCCACTAATATCCCAATGACAAGTGAAGGCACCAGCCCCGACTGGGGTGACTGGGGGAGCTCCTGGTGAGATGCACCAAGGTCTCTGCAGGGGGTAAGGAAGCTGCACTGACTTCACACCTTAGATATGCAGGAATGTGATCTGTTTCTCCTTTACACCCCTGTCCTGGTGCTAATGACTCTCTTTTCAGATGCAGTTTTCTATCTCCAGGCCACAGTGTAGCTGAGAGCCATGGAAATTACCTGACCCAGAGTTCTCCACTGGAGTGGTTTGGGGATGGAACCTCTTCACTCAGCTCAATACAGACAGATTTATGGCTTGCCTGTTCTCTGATGGAGCAACCCTGCTGCTTCATGTAGAAAGGAGTAGTGGCTCTGCCATTTGGCCTGTGTATGTGAGTGTCAGTTGTGGTGATGTTGGCTGGTTGGGCTGGTCCAATCTCCGACCCTGGGGGTGGGGGTGGTCAGATGCCAGCAGTAGTGGACTAGGTTAGATGACTCCCCTATTGTCAGGCCCCCACATGGCCCATTGAATGGCATGTATGAGTCTGAAAGGGGCTGGACCAGGACTGTGTCAGTCAGCCCAGATTTCAGGTGCTGGCTATGAGAGAGAATGGTAGTCTGGTCCCTGGGTCACTGGCAGAACTCTCAGGCAGGGTCAGGGAGACGACAGGCCTATGGGGGCTGGGCTGCAGTTGAAGTGGTCTGGCAAGAGCAGGGTGGCTGTGCTGTTAGGCTTTCAGTGGGGAGGGCAGGCCCCCTCTTCTGAGGCAATAAAGACTGGCAGCTGTGGAGCATGTGGCCTACTTGCACTTTCCTCCACAGAAGCAGTTCTGGATTTCACTATTGGGGCCTATGAAGGTGCCTGTTGCCCTGGCCTGTGGGCAGAAGGGGCAGAAGCAGCAGTGGCAGAGGGTGCGGAGGGCCTATGGGCGGCCTCTGGGAGTTGGCAGCCTCTGGGAGTTCACCCAAAGCCACATCATTCAGGCAAGGGTGGGGTAGGTGCATGTAGGGCCTGTTACTGGTAACAGGTAAGGCAAGCCTTACCTTGCATGGAGCCATGGAAACATGGGTTTACACCGGGTGTAGTCTGCCTGCTCCTTTGCATTGTGGCTGCAGGTTGTGTCTTTCTTTTGGAAACAATATTTTATGTCTTTTTTCTGTTGTTGAGAGAATAGATCACAATAGAGAGAACAGAAGTATGGTCATAGCAGCAGTTTGTTTGGTTTCCACAGGAACATGGAGGACAGTAGGGGCAGAAACTGGTTTGAGTCACTATTCTTTTTTTTTTTTTTTTTTGAGACGGAGTCTCGCTCTGCCACCCAGGCTGGAGTGCAGTGGCCGGATCTCAGCTCACTGCAAGCTCCGCCTCCTGGGTTCACGCCATTCTCCTGCCTCAGCCTCCCGAGTAGCTGGGACTACAGGCGCCCGCCACCTCGCCCGGCTAGTTTTTTGTATTTTTTAGTAGAGACGGGGTTTCACCGTGTTAGCCAGGATGGTCTCGATCTCCTGACCTCGTGATCCGCCCGTCTCGGCCTCCCAAAGTGCTGGGATTACAGGCTTGAGCCACCGCGCCCGGCCTTGAGTCACTATTCTTATTGTAACCTCTGACCTCTTGCTGTTCCCTCCACAGTGGGGCTATACAGTCTTCCAGATCTCTAACCCTCCTCACTCACAACTCTGAATACTGACAGGCAGAGCAAAAAATGCAGGATTTGTCTCTGTTGTCTGACCAAGGGAACATGGGCAGTGAGTGAATCAAAGGACTCCTACTCTCACTCTGCCCATCCCAGTGTGTTGGCCCCAACAGAATGGGGGTCCCTCAGCCATCACCTGCCAGATACCCAACTTTATGTATAGGAGTCTGCATCCTGATGGCCTGGCTTGTAGATTGAAATCTCAGAAGCAGGGAAGGTTGGAAAGGGGTACAGTCCCAGCGCCCATGGGGTTATTGCTGAGAAGATACACAAGGGGCACATTCCCCAGGGATAGAGTAGAAGCCCTTAGCCTAAAATCACTGGGAACTCTGCAGAAGGGCAGGGTTGATGCAGACTTCTCAGTGGAACCCTCCTGGAAAAAAAAAAATGATCATGAAAGGGAGTAGCTCGCCTGAAGGCAATGGCTGGGCTCACCGGCTCCTTGCTTTGAATCTCCAATTATTAATACTAAGAGACCTTCAGGGTAGACTCATGTGAGGGTGAAATAAGGAAGCGAGTTTCTTGTAGAGGAGTGAAGAGGGTCCATGAGGAATTATAATGGCGGTGATGCAAACCTCCCCAGGTCCTAGGATAATTGGAGATTCCTGCCCATGCTCCTACCCAAACCCATCCCCCTAAATCAAGAAAATGGGTTGGTCTCTCATGGAATAAGTGAACGCCTAGAAACAGGAGATGATGGAGGCTCATGGTGGCAGGGAGGGATCAATGGTGACATGGCTCCTCTCCTGCCTGGAAAAGTGAGTCTCCACAGTTGACTAACATAATATCATCCATGAACAAGTAGCCATGAAGACCACAGTCGACAAACATGCACATACACAGACACGTAACAGGAGTTGGGCAAGACCACAGGATGCATGAGGGAGGCAAATGTTAGTTGCATCATTAGGTTGAAGAATGTTGTTAGAAGCGATAGGGATGGGCACAGGGAGATGCACAAGTTCTTGTCTTCTCCTGGGAAAATATCTGTTGCTACAGTGGCCGGTTTTCTTAAGCATCGACATTTGCATCTAAAGGTTCAAGCAGCTACCTTCTGGTTCCAGAGGCTGCCTATCTGTGGGCTGCACTTCAGATTTTTGCTATCTGGGGCTCTTTTGCATTTGCAATGATGAAGTTCTCCACCTGAGCTTCCTCATCTCCTGGATCCTGGGGCTTCTGATTGAAACTGCACTTGCATCTGTGACTTAGATGATGGAGGTTCGACTGGGCATGAGTGGCTCACGCCTGTAATCCCAGCACTTTGGGAGGCCAAGGCGGGCAGATCACTTGAGGTCAGGAGTTCAAGACCAGCTGGCCAACATGGTGAAACCCTGTCTCTTCTAAAAATACAAAAATTAGTGGGGCATGGCGGTGCATAGCTGTAATCCCAGCTACTCGGGAGGCTGAGGCACAAGAATCACTTGAACCCAGAAAGCAGTGGTTGCAGTGTGAGATCCTGCCACTGCACTCCAGCCTGGGCAACAAATCAAGACTCTATGGAGGCTCACAAGCAGGAAGAGGACCATATCATACACCAGTCCCCCAATCCTCAGGGTCTGGTAGTTATCATGAAAAGGATCTATTTCCTTCTCCTTCTTAGCTGCACTGGCCAGGACCACGGGGACCAGCAGGCTGCATACAAAGATCAGTACCACCTCCATGGCATCTGCACAGCTGGTCCCCTCCAAGACAATCCTAGGAGGACATGCTAAGTCCTGAGGAGCCTTGGTTCTGTCTTACGGGTGTTCAATAGTGCCCAACCTCCCACTCCCTCCCTGGCCTGCAGGCAGCAGGAGCAGAGGCAGCAGTGGCAGCAACTTGGAAGGGCCTAACAGTGACCTCTGGGATTTGGGCCCTCAGAGGAATGCCAAGATATAGCCATAGTGTTCAGGCAAGAGCAGGGCAGCTGTGCTGTGCTGTGCTGTGCTGGGGCACTTTCATTGAAGCAGGCATGTGATGTCTGGTGGGGAGCCATGGAGGTGAGGGATCATGCAATGTGCAGCCTGCCCACTCCTCTGCATCACGACTGGGGTGCACAAAAGTTTCCTGCCTCCTCATTTCTTCCTTGACCTGTGGGTGGCAGGGGTTAAGGCAGCAGTAGCAGAGGCTACAGAGGGCCTATCGGTGGCTTCTGGGAGCTGGGGACCTTTGGGAGTTGAACTGTGCCCGAAATGTTAAGTTGGGGGCAGGGTTGGTTTGTTGGCGTTCTGCCCCCAAAGCAGGCAAGCCCTGTTTGGCAGGGTGCAGCAGAGGTGGGAGCCATGTGGTTTGTCATGTACCCATTCCTTCTTACCATGGCCATGGTATCTGTCCTAGGAGCATGTGAAAATGCCTGACCTCCCTCCTTGGCAGTGCAGCAGCACCTGGCTTAAGGCTGCTTGGGGATCAAAAGTCTGTTGAATTCCACATGGGCTTGAGTGGTACCTCTGCTCAGTCTCCAGGTGGCTCCCTGTGATAGTCTGGAGACCTGAGGGGAGTCAAGGGGGCTCTTCCATGACTTGGATTGTAATGGTCCAGGGTGGAGATGTGGAACCCCTTGAATCTCTCACTCACTCGCCCGTCTCCCATGTTAGGAAGCCTCTCTTGGCTCCACATCCATCCTGGCTAAGCATAGTGCCCAGCTTCATTCTCCTGTGTTCTCCATGGTTCCTATTGCTTCTCTGGTGAATTTCAGCATGCTCTCTTACATGATCCACTTGAAATGTGAGTATTTACTCACTATTTTAACTCCTCTCCATGAGAGAGGTGCCCACTGGCGGCTTCCAGTCAGCCATCTTGAATCAGAACCTGATTTTCATCTTAATTTCTTTGTTGATGCAATGGCTATTCGGGAGCATTTTGTTTGATTTACATGTATTTGTATAGTTCCCAAAGTTCCTCCTGGTATTGATTTCTAGTTTTATTTCATTGTGGTCCAAGAAGATACCCAATCTGATTTCGATTTTTAAAAAATTTGTTGAGTCTTGCTTTGTGGCCTACCATATGGTCTATCCTGGAGGATGTTTTATGTGCTGATGAAAAGAATATATATTCTGCAGTTGCTAGATAGAATGTTTTGTAAACATCTGTTAGGTCAATTTGGTATAGAGTGCAGTTGAAATCCAACGCTTCTTTGTTGATATTCTGTTTAGATAATCTGTCTAATGTTGCAAATGGATTGTTTAATTTCCCCACTATTATTGTATCAGTCTATCTCTTTATGTCTAGTAATTATTTATTTATTTGTTTATTTATTTATTTATTTTGAGATGGAGTTTCACTCTTGTTGCCCAGGCTGGAGTGCAATGGTGCGATCTTGGCTCACCACAACCTCCGCCTCCCGGGTTCAAGAGATTCTCCTGCCTCAGCCTCCCGAGTAGCTGGGATTACAGGCTTGTGCCACCACCCTGGCTAATTTTGTATTTTTAGTCGAGACGGGGTTTCTCCATGTCAGGCTGGTCATGAGCTCCCGACCTCAGGTGATCTGCCCGCCTCAGCCTCCCAAAGTGCTGGGATTACAAGCGTGAGCCACCGCACCCGGCCTCAAGGTTATTTTTGATGCTCGAGGTTTTGTTCCTGTCATACTGTCAATTGTTTTCTGGCTGTTTATATATTCTTTGTTCCTTAGGTTTTCTCCTATTGCTTATTGTTGGGGTTTGGTGGATTTCTGCAATGGTATAATTTGAGGCCGCCTTCTTCCTTCTTTGTGTGATGATTACTTTACCAGTGAGTTTTATCCTTTCATGTTTTTACGATGGCAAATGTCTTTTTTTTTTTTTTCCTAGATTTAGAACTTCCTTGACAATTACTTTTAAGGTTGATCTAGTGGTAACAAGTTTCCTCAGAGATTGCTTGCTTAGGACAGGCTGTGCAGATAACATTTTGATGGCATGTACCTTTCTCCAGGAACACAAGTATGCCATTACAGTAATGACATCCTTTTTCAAGGAGATTCATCTGACACACTCAATAAGTATATATAAGTCCAATGTCATTTTTTACTTATAAATTAAAATTAACCATCACTCCTGTTAGTGCTTTCAGAAAACTTGTTCACAGCAACCTTTTTCATGCCTCCTGGAGTCTCTGGACCACTCATGATAGTCATTAGTTACTTCAGGGCTTCCAGTGCAAGAAATTCTCATGCTATGCACCATTAAAATAACACACGGCTGGCTAACTGGGCTGTCCTAGAAATAAAGGCTTTCACTTTATTTCTAATAACAAGTGTGGTGGCTCACACTTGTAATTCCAGGACTTTGGGAGGCTGAAGCAGGCAGATCACTTGAGGTCAGGAGTTCGAGATCAGCCTGGCCATCATGGTGAAACCCCATCTCTACTAAAAATACAAAAATCAGCTGGGCATGGTGGTGCACGCCTGTAGTCCCAGCAACTTGGGTGGCTGAGGCATGAGAATCACTTGAACCCAGGAGGCAGAGGTAGACATGAGCCAAGATCGAGCCTCTGAACTCCAGCCTGGGTGGCAGGGCAAGAGTGTCTCAAGAAATAAATAAACAAATAAATAATAGCTGGGCATGGTGGCTCACGCCTGTAACCTCAGCACTTTGGGAGGCTGAGGCAGGCGGATCACATGAGGTCGGGAGTTCGAGACCAGCCTGATCAACATGGAGAAACCCCATCTCTACTAAAAGAATACAATATTAGCTGGGTGTGGTGGCGCATACCTGTAATCCCAGCTACTTGGGAGGCTGAGGCAGGAGAATCACTTGAACCCAGGAGGCGAAGGTTGCAGTGAGCCGAGATCATGCCATTGCACTCCAGCCTGGGCAACAAAAGTGAAACTCAGTCTCAAATAAATAAATAAAATAAAATAAAACAAATAGAGGCTCTCATGGACCCTGAGCCTGTGACCCTGTGATCTTCCATACCCAGCTGTCCATTATCCTTTGGGTCATGGAGTGAGCACCTCACAAGCTCGGCCTGGCTACTGAGGCCTCCTTGAGACAGAATTGAGCCAAACCTGGGCCTTCTGGTATATTCCACCTGCAGAAAGGGGTGGCTTCTCCTGTCCTTTGTCCCTTGACAAATTCCGGGGTGCTAAAGGACATTATTCCTCTCCCAGACTTCTGGAGTACCTAGGAAGTCCCTTGGGATAAACTGAGTGAACAGCAATGGGAGTTCAGACTCAGCAAACAGCACTTCTAACTATCATACATGACACAGCTTAATGAAATGTTATTTTTTCTATCCCTTAGCCTGGATGTCCCTAACGAAGGACCAGGCCTAAGGAACAACACACTAAGCCAAACTTCAAGCAGTCATCTTAGCACTAGATGCCCTAATCAACAAATGATCTCATCTTCATATTTATTATAAATTATTAGGCCATTACCTAATAATTGTTCCCTTCAAGGTTCAACTCTGGGAACCTCTTGCTGCACAAACACTCAAATTATAAATCAAAATCACCCATCTTCACCTATACTAAGGCCACAATGCAAGACCTTGCTAGGACACTCCTTATTCCCTTCAGAGTTACAGACTTTAGTAATATTAACCAAAACACAAATTTTACTTGTTATACTATACCATGCTGGGCTCTTGGAAAAGGCATTAAACACTCAATTAAACTTTTATGCACTGATAGGTTCCAAATAATTGATTTAATTGGGCGACACAATGATGTCCTCAAACAATTTCTTTTCTTTTCTTTTTTTTTTTTTGAGACGGAGTTTCATTCTTGTTGCCCAGGCTGGAGTGCATTGGCATGATCTCAGCTCACTGCAACCTCCACCTCCTGGGTTCAAGTGATTCTCCTGCCTCAGCCTCCTGAGTAGCTGGGATTACAGGTGCCCGCCACCAATGCCTGGCTAGTTTTTTTTGTATTTTTAGTAGAGACGGGGTTTCACCATGTTGGTCAGGCTGGTCTCGAACTCCTGACCTTAAGCGATCCATCTGCCTCGACCTCCCAAAGTGCTGGTATTACAGGCGTGAGCCACCGCACCTGGCAACAATTTCTTTTCAAATTCCAGTCCAACAAATACACTCCTAAAGCTCTCTAATTTGCCCCAGGCCTTAGTCTATTTTTTGAAATAATTTTTTTATCTTACTCCCACCCCATAAAGGCTGGAGACCAGATCGAAGACACTCTTCTCAGACTCATTAACCATAGCTTTTCCCATAGACCAGACAGCTTCACATACGATAGGGTACCATTTGAACCTAAATTTCCACCTAAAACAAAACTCTATCAGGTGCAACTGCACACTATTCTGTTGATTGTTGGTCTTCTTACCAGTGGTTTGGGTGCTTTAATTGGTTTAGAACCAGAGGCCCAAACCCTCCAGTAGATGACTGTTTCAAGTAAACATGAAAAATGCTGAGGCCCACATCTACTTGAGTGGGTACCCACTTGTAAAGGATACCCAGTCCCATATCCTAGATGACCTTGTCTTGGCCCAAAATCTCACCTATGGAGATGACATAGCTTCAGAGGAAATTGCCCCAACTCAAAACTTTACTGCTGGGTATGACATTGCCGCAGACAGTATCACCCAACTCAAGACCTTCGTGTTGGGAATGACTCTGCCTCTGTGCTGCAGAGTACTTCCCCAATTGCACTAAACCTGCACTCTAGTGATGTCCATGGACTGCTTCTCCTAAGACACAAATGGACGTAGGACTTTTTTTGCTTAGTCCATGATTCTAGTATGTTTCTTGCTCTCTGTTACCCTCACACTCTCATACCTACAAGGGACTCTGATACATGTTACTAAAATTAATGGAGATTAATACTTTCCCCAGGAAACACCAGCCCCTATATTCGTCAACCCTTTGACACCCTAGGGGAGGATTACCCACTCCCTGATGTCTTTTTCTACTACCACCCTCCAGCTTTCCACCACGGTTTCTCACCTTGCAAATATAACCACGACAACCTCTCTTTCTCCTTAAAGTTAATATATCTTCACCATTCAACTACAGCTGCTTTAGACTTAAAATATAATGCTGAGGCACGAATGGGTGGATTGTAGAAAATTCTTAAAATTTTATGTTGCTTCAATATCCATTTTGAATATAATTTTATTTTAATATTATTATTATTTATTGAGACGGAGTCTCATTCTGTCACCCAGTCTGGACTGTAGTGGTGCAATCTCGGCTCACTGCAGCTTCCACCTCCCGGGTTCAAGCGATTCTCCTGCCTCAGTATCCTGATTAGCTGGGATTACAGGCACGCGCCACCACACTCGGCTAATTTTTGTATTTTTAGCAGAGATGGGGTTTCACCATGTTGGCCAGGCTGGTCTGGAACTCCTGACCTCAAGTGATCCACCCACCTCGGCTTCTCAAAGTGCTGGGATTGCAGGCATGAGCCACCATGCCTGGCCACCTGACCAGAATCTAAGTAAAAATCTTTGAACTTGTTTCCTACTGTGGTATGTATTGATTTTTTACCTTCCACCCGAAGAACTTGGGGCTGCTCCAGGCTGAGTTTTGCCCAGGATGCTGGCGAGAAAATCATATCTGGCTCCCAGTAGCAGAGTGATGACAAGCATGGCATAAATTGTACACAAGTCAGACAACAGTCACAGTGGTCTGGTCTCTACCAGTATAAACAAGTTTCCTGTGTGAGGGCACTCCCCTAGTTACAGGTCAGACAGCTAGGCATTAGGCTGTCAACCAGGTAAAAGAAGTATCCCACGAAAGGCACACTGTAAACACCCATGTCTAACTCCCTTTCATGTTCCCCTAGGTCAAGGTTGCTAGCCACTCTAGTACTGGAACCTTAATTTAACTGGGGGGGTCTCAAAACAATGTCCTATGTCTCCTTATTGATTTACTTTCTATAGAATGTGTTCATTGTTGACAGTGAGTTATTGAAGTTCTTTACTTTTATTATATTATAGTTTGTCTCTCTCTTCAGATCTATTAACATTTGCTTCATATATTTAAGTGCTCCAATATTAGGTGCGTGCGTGTGTGTGTGTGTGTGTGTGTATGCTTTTTTTTTTTTTTGAGACTGAGTCTCGCTCTGTCACCCAGGCTGGAGTGCGGTGGTGAGATCTCGCCTCACTGCAAATTTTGCTTCCCAGGTTCAAGCAATTCTCCTGTCTTACCCTCCCAAGTAGCTGAGATTACAGGTGTAAACCACCACACCTGGCTAATTTTTGTATTTTCGGTAGAGATGGCGTTTCACCATGTTGGCCAGGCTGGTCTCAAACTCCTGACCTCAAGTGATCTGCCTGCCCTAGGCCTCCCAAAGTGCTGGGATTACAGGCATGAGCCACCATGCCCAGCTAGTACATGTACATTTATATTTGTTATATCCTTTTAATGAACTGACCCCTTTATCATTACAGTGTGATCTCCCTTGTCTCTTTTTATAGTTTTTGACTTCAAGTCTATTTTGTCTAATATAAATACAGTGTGCTCTGCTCTCTTTTGATTCCATCTGCATAGAATATCTTTTTCCATCCCCTTACTGTGTGTGTTTTCCTACAGGTAAAGTGCATTTATTGTAGGTAGCCTATAGCTGGGGCTTTTTTTTTTTTTTTTTTTTTTTTCTTGGCTGTAAAAAAACTCATTCAGCCACTCTTTCTTTTGACTGGAGAATTTAATCCAATTACACTAGGGTAATTATTCATAGGTTAGGACTTACTACTGCCATTTTGTTAGTTATTTTCTGGTTATTTTGTAGATCCTTTGTTTCTTTCTTCTTGTCTTTTCTTCCTTTGTAATTATATGATTTTATCTATTAGCATGCTTTCATTCCTTACTATTTATTTATTTATTTATTTATTTATTTATTTATTTATTTTTTGAGACAGGGTCTTACTCTGTTTTCCAGGCTGGAGTGCAGTGGCATGCTCATGGCACACCACAGCCTCGACCTCCTGGGCTCAAGTAATCCTCCTGCCTCAGCCTCTGAGTAGCCAGGACTACAGGTATGCACTACCAAACCTGGCTAATTTTTTAAAAACATTTCTGTAGAGAGGGGGTCTTACTGTGTTACCCAGGCTGCTTTCAAACTTCTGGCATCAAGGAATACTCTACCTCAGCCTCCCAAAGTACTAGGATTAGAGATATGAGCCACTATGTCTGACTCATTTCTTACTTTTTCTATTTTGTGTATCTACTATAGGTTTTTGCTTTGTCGTTACCATGAGGCTTGCATAAAACTTCTTATAGTTATAACAGTCTCTTTTATGCTGAAAACAGCTTAACTTAGACACATAAAAATACTCTATGTTTGCCGGGTGCAGTGACTCACACCTGTAATCCTAGCACTTTGGGAGGCCGAGACGGGCGGATCACTTGAGGTCAGGTTCGAGACAAGCCTGGCCAACATGGTGAAACTCCATCTCTACCAAAAAATACAAAAACAGTTAGCCGGTCTTGGTGGCATGTGCCTGTAATCCCAGCTACTTGGGAGGCTGAGGCATGACAATCGCTTGAACCCAGGAGGTAGAGGTTGCAGTGAGCTGAGATTGCACCACTGCACTCCAGCCTGGGTGACAGAGTGAGACCTTGTCTCAAAAAAACCAAAAAACAAACAAACAAAAAAACAAAACCCAAAAACTCTACATTTTATTCTGTTTCCTCCCTCATTTAAAAATTTTTATGTCACAATTTACATATATTTATATTGTGTATCCCTTAACAAATTATTGCAGCTATTATTATTTTTATTATTTTTCAGAAAGGGTCTTACTCTGTCACCCAGGCTGCATGCAGTGGTACCATCATGGCTCACTGCTTCCTCTAACTGTTGAATTCAAGCAATCTTCCCGCCTCAACCTCCCAAGTAGCTAGGACCACAGACATGTGGCACCACTCCACCTAATTTAAAAAAAAATTTCTTTTAGAGACAAGGTCTCACTATGTTGCCCAGGCTGGTCTTGAACTCCTGAGCTCAAGCGATCCTCCCACCTCAGCCTCCCAAGGTGCTACTATTATTTTAATAGTTTTGTCTTACAACCTTCATACTAAAAATAAAAATGATTTACAAACCACCATCATTACACTATTAGAGCATTTGATCTTTCACTTACTTTTGTTTTGTTTTGTTTTTGAGATGGAGTCTCACTCTGTTGCCCAGGCTAGAGTGCAGCAGCGCAATCTTGCCTCACTGCAGCCTCTGCCTCCTAGGTTCAAGCAATTCTTGTGCCTTGGCATCCTGAGTAGCTGGGATTACAGGTGTGTGCCACCATGCCTAGCTGATTTTTTGTACTTTTAGTAGAGACGGGGTTTCACCATGTTGGCCAGGCTGGTCTGGAACTCCTGACCTCTAGTGATTTGCCCACCTTGGCCTCCTAAAGTGCTGAGATTACAGGCGTGAGCCACCGTGCCCAACCTCATCTTTATTTCTAAAGGACAGCTTTGCCAAATACAGTATTGCTGGTTGGCAGTTTTCTCTCTGCACTTTGGATATCTCATCCAAGTTTCTTCTGGTCTGTAAGGTCTCTGCTGAGAAATCTCCTGCTAGCCTTATTGGAAAAATCATTATATGTTATTTGTTTCTTTTTTCCTGCTGCTTTTAGAATTTTTTCTTTGTCTTTGATTTTTGACAGTTTCATTATAATATGTTTTGATGTAGTCTTATTATATTTGGATTGACTCTGATTGGAAACTTTTGACCTTCCTGTATTTGGATATTTACATCTTTTCCAAATTTGAATTTTTTTCTGCTATTATTTCTTTAAATAAGCTTTCTTCCCCTTTCTTCTTCTTCTTCTCCTCTTTCTTCTTCTTCTTCTTCTTCTTCTTCTTCTTCTTCTTCTTCTTCTTCTTCTTCTTCTTCTTCTTCTCCCTCTCTCTCTCTCTCTCTCTCTCTCTCTCTCTCTCTCTTTTTCATTTGAGACACAGTTTTGCTTTTGTTGCCCAGGCTGGAGTGCAATGGTGCAATCTCGGCTCATTGCAACCTCCGCCTCCTGCGTTCCAGTGATTCTCCTGACTCAGCCTCTCAAGTAGCTGGGATTACAGGCACCTGCCACCATGCCCAGCTAATTTTTGTATTTTTAGTAGAGACAGGGTTTCACCATGTTGGCCAGGCTGGTCTCGAACTCCTGACCTCGGGTGATCCACCCGCCTCAGCTTCCCAAAGTGCTGGGATTATAGGTGTGAGCCACCACACCCAGCCTGTTCTTCTCTTTAATGAACTTCCATAACTTGAATATTTGTTCTTTTGATGTTATCTCATAAATGTAGTAAGCTTTCTTCATTCCTTTCCTTCTTTAGCCTCGGATGATATATTTTCAAATTTCTAGTCTTATGAGTTCACAGATTTCCTCTTCATTTCCCGATTGCTTTTTGCTTTTCAGAAACTACAGAATTTGTTTGATTTTTTTAAAGAATTAATTTCAATCCTCAGTTAAATTTCTAATACTTTTAGTCATTGCTTTTAATTGTTTTTCTTTAAGCTGTTAGACTTTTTTTTTTTTTCTTTTTTTTTTTTTTTTTTTTGAGGCCAGGTCTCGCTCCGCCATGTGGGCTGGAGTGCAGTGGCGGATCTCAGCTCCTCTGGCTCCGCCTCCCGGTTCCCGCCACGTTCTCCTGCCTCAGCCTCCCGAGTAGCTGGGACTGTTCCTGAAACCCACAGCAGCGCCCAGCTGTTTGCATATTTTTTGAAGTAGGGCCGGGGTTTCACCGTGGTCTCGATCCTCCTGTTTCTTAGCGATCCGCCCGTCTTCGGCCTCCCCAAAGTGCACAGGATTACAGGCGTGAGCCACCCAGCGATCCAGCCTTTTTTTTTTTTTTTTTTTTTGGGGCTAGGTAGGTCTCACTCCTGTCACCAAAGGCTGGAGTGCAGTGGGTGAGATCTCAGCTCACTGCAGCCCCATCACCCTTGGGGGCTCAAAGTGATCCACACCTCAACCTCCCAAGTGGCTGGGACTGGAGTGTGCACCATTAAACCCGACTAATTTTTTTTGTATGTTTATTACAGACAGGTTCTCACCATGTTGTCCAGGCTGGTCTTGAATTCCTGAGCTAAAGCAATTGACCCCCCTCGGCCTCCCAAAGTGGTGGGATTATAAGCATGAGACACTGCGCCAGCCTGAACTTTCTTAAATAATTATTTTGAATTGTTTGCCAGGCAGTGTGTATATCTCCATTTCTTTGGGGTCAACTACTGAGAAACTATTATTATTATTATTTTTGAGATGGATTCTTCCTCTGTTGCCCAGGTTGGAGTGCGGTGGCATGATCTCGGCTCACTGCAACCTCCAACTCCCGGGTTCAAGCAATTCTCTGCCTCAGCCTCCCAAGTAGCTGGGATTACAGGCACCCGCCACCATGCCTGGCTAATTTTTGTATTTTTTTTTTTTTTAGTAGAGATGGGGTTTCACCATCTTGGCCAGGCTGGTCTTGAACTCCTGACCTCGTGATCCACCCGCCTCGGCCTTCCAAAGTGCTGAGATTATAGGCGTGAGCCACTGCCCCTGGCCTACTGAGAGATTATTGTGTTCTTTTGGTGAAGTTATGTCTCCTTGGTGTTTCATGTCTCTTGTTGCCTTCAGTTGATGTCTGTGGATTTGAACAATTTGGGCCTTGTTTCAGTTTTTATAGAATGCTTTGCCTGGGAAAGCCCTTCACCAATCAGCTCATCCAAATATTATCGGCAGGCTCTCAGGCGTGATTTGAAGAAAACCTTGCTGCTGGAGTCCTTGAACAAGCTGGCCTACGCCTGGGTCAGTAGGTAGACAGGCCTGACTCCTACACCTGTAGGGTTGAGTCTGGGCCTGCATCCACTTGGGTGAACCTGTTAATTGGGACTGCACTGTTGAGCCCAGAGCCTGGGTCCATGAGTCTGAGGCTGAGACATGTGTCTCCAGGGGCAAGCCTGAAGCCTGGTCCACAGAGGCTGACCTAGCACTTGGTAGGGTGGGGCTTAGGCCTACATCTACAGGGGCTGGGCAGGTGCTGGGATGATCCTGGAGCCTGAGTCCACAAGCACTGGCTTGGCACTGGGGCTGGCCTGGACCCTGAGTCCATGGTGCAGGTCTGGGTCCTGGGTCCACAGGGCCTGGCCTGGATCCTATGTCTGCAGATATAGTCTGGAAGCCTCAGTCCATGGGGTCTAGCCTGGCACTGGGGTCTACTGCAGTGGGCCTTGACCTTGGGTCTGTTGGAACAAGCCTGGATCTTGTGTTTTCTGGAGCCTGTTTCCACTGGGATCAACCTGGGCTAACCTGGTGCTGGGGCTGGTGTAAAGCCTAGGTTCACAGGGTCTAGTCTGAAGCCTAGGACTATGGGAACTGGCCTCGTGCCTGCAGATCCTGGGGCTGGTCTTAAGCACGGGGCTGTCAGGCTCAGTCTGGAGCTCACGTCCACTTGTCCCAGCCTGGAGGCTGGGTGTGTAGGTGCTGGCCTAGAGGCTAAGACTGTGAGGGCTGGCCTGGGTTTGGGGGACTTGAGGGTTCCTGTGACCTGGATACACTGGGGCAATCTTTAAGCTTGTGTCCGTAGGGGCAAATCCAGCACAGGGGCCTACTGGGAAAGGCCTAGACCCTGGGTCTGCTGAAGCATGAAGCCACAGGGTCCAGCTGGAGTGTGAGGTCATGGGGACTGGCCTGGTGCTGGGCAGGCCTGGAGCCTGTGTCTGTGGGTGCCCGCCTGGTGTTTGAGTCCAGCATTGCTGACATGGTGCTGGAGCAAGTCTGAAACCTGGCACCACAGGGGCTGGCCTGGAGGTGGGTTTGTAGTTGCCAGCCTGATGACTACAGTTGCAGGGAACAGCTGATTGCTGGGGTGGAACTGAAGATTGGGACTATGGGGCTGGCCTAGTGGTGAGCTGGTCTGGAGCCTGGGGCTGCTGGGATTGGCCTGGCTCACTGAGGTTTTTTTAAATGTGTAGATTAATGTGTCTTATCAAATTTGGAAAGTTTTTTTTTTTTTAACCATTATTTCTCCTTTTTAAAATTATCTTTTATTATTTTTATTTTTTTTATGCTAGTTCACTCTATCTCCACCTGAAACTTCATACTATGTATGTTGGCATCTTGATGGTGTTCCATAGGTCCCTCACATTTTGTTCATTTCTCTTAATTATTTTTATTTGTACCCCTTAGACTGAATAATTTCTTTTTTTTATTTTTTATTTTTTTTGAGACGGAGTCTCGCTCTGTCGCCCAGGCTGGAGTGCAGTGGCCGGATCTCAGCTCACTGCAAGCTCCGCCTCCCGGGTTCACGCCATTCTCCTGCCTCAGCCTCCTGAATAGCTGAGACTACAGGTGCCCGCCACCTCGCCCGGCTAGCTTTTTGTATTTTTTAGTAGAGACGGGGTTTCACCCTGTTAGCCAGGATGGTGTCGATCTCCTGACCTCGTGATCCGCCCGTCTCGGCCTCCCAAAGTGCTGGGATTACAGGCTTGAGCCACCGCGCCCGGCAACTGAATAATTTCACTTGACCTATTCAAGTTGATTCTTTCTATTGGCTGCTCAAATTTTCTGTTGATTGCCTAGAATGAATTTTTTGTTTCAGTTATTGCATTTTCAGCTCCAGAATTTCTATTTGGTTCCTTTTTATAAATGCTATTTCTAATTTATAATTTCTGTTTGTTGAGACATCATTCTCTCGGTGTTTTTTAGTTCTTTGTCTGTTGTTTCTTTTACGTCTTTGAGCATATTTGAAATACTTAATTTAAATTCCTTGTCTAGTGGAGTGAGGTCAGCATGATGTCAGCGTAGGAGATTCAGCCTTCCCCTCCCTGTGAAGAACAATTCTGCAACTATCCATGAACCAAAATATCTCTGGAAGAGGCTAGGATCCACTTAAGGTGACACAACAATACAGTAGAAGAGAAAACTCAAAAAGAGCCACACAAAAATGGTAATAAGAACAACTTCATTTTACCTCCATCACTCCATCCTCCATGCTGACACTGCTCAGCATGGAGAGGGACCTCCCTAGCTTGAGTTTGCCTTGCAAGACAAAGCAGAGCAAGGTATATAACCAGTTTTGCCGGTATTTTAGGACGCTGCCTATATGACTAGCTTCAGTTTCAGCCCACCCAGATCTCTGGTGGTAACCTGCATACCTGAGATATCTGGAGACAGCCGAGAACAAAGACAAGGGATGAGGTTTTATTTTTATTTTAATTTTTATTTATTTTTTGAGACAGAGTCTTGCTCTGTCGCCTAGGCTGGAGTGCAATGGCATCATCTCAGCTCACTGCAACCTCCACCTCCCAAGTTCAAGTGATTCTCCTGCCTCAGCCTCCCAAGTAGCTGGGATTACAGGCGCCCACCACCATGCCCGGCTAATTTGTGTATTTTTAGTAGAGACGGGGTTTCACCGTGTTGGCCAGGCTGGTCTCGAATGCCTGACCTCAGGTGATCCGCCCGCCTCGGCCTCCCAAAGTGCTGGGATTACAGGCGTGAGACACCACGCCTGGCCTGCATGAGCTCTTTTAGAATCAGTCAAAAGGTGCAAGTTATTGTGACCCTCAGTGGCCTACCTGACATGGGAAAGCAGCAGACTTCTCCACTGAGGACCCAAACAGCCCCTGGAGCTGCTGTGTAGACTCCACAGCCTTAACTGCTGAGGATTCCTCAGTGTTTGAAATTGTGGAGCCCAGCAGCTTGTCCTGCAGAGGAACATAGCAGCTTTTACTACTGAGAAAAACAAATGCCAGCACACCAGCAATAAAACCCCCTGCCACTTTTGCTACTGAAGGCCTTGCAGTTTTCTTCACATTCATAGTCTAAGGTGCTGGAGTCACCTCCCCTTCCCATTCCCAGGAGCCGTCTAGGGCAGGATTGCTATTGCTGCAGTTTCCTCAGCCTGGTGACACAACCCAGGAGCCTTGAAGTCTTTAGGTGCCTAACCAACCACGCTCCTCCCCAAAGCCACCTGAACTGCTCCTGTTGTGGTTGTCCCAGCCCAGGGTACCACTGCAGTGGCCTTCATATGCTCCAGGTGCCTAAGACAACCATGCTTTCCAAAGCCACCCCTGATGTTACTTACATGGGTGCTCTGGCCCAGAGATCCAGTGCAGCTATTGCACCTGTGCCTGCAAAGAGCCCCAAAGCCCCTCACCTCAGGAATTGACCCCACATACACTCAAGATTGATCTCTGCAGGACTATTGCATGGTGCCAGCCCTGGCTCCTATAGTGGTTCATGCATAAGCTGCTGGCCCTGCCCCATTGGTCCTGCATTTATCACTATGCTGCACATGCCTACCCACCTCCAGTTGAGCCCTGCAGTTGCCACATACACACATGCGGACAGCCTGACCCCTGTTGCCACCATGCATCTGGCCTTTGTGATCAGGCATGGGCAACCTGCAGCACCTACCACCACATCTACGCTCACATTCAGGCCCAACTTCAGCATATGACCCAAGCTCTTGCTACCATGTGTGAGGCTACAACAGGCTGCTGCAACCAGACTCCACGGTGGAGCATGTGCACACTTTCGGCTCTGGCCTCCACTGCTGCCAGCCCCAGACCCTAGCTGTTTGTCACATATACATAGCTGAGGACCCCAACAGCCCTCATAATCTTTGCGAACCTCCCACAGCTCTTGACACAAAGGACCATGCAGTTGCCAATGACTCATGCATGCCTGAGCTGACTAGACTCAGCTCCCACCCGCCGCCACACCACCAGACTTTGGTTTCCTATGGTCTAGATCCAGTGCCACAGTGCACCTAGTATGTCTCCCTTTTTCCTTCTTAGGTAAAGGACTTTCCTTGTCAAAGCCAGGCCATAATGTCTGAAAGAGGTGACTGCTGTTTCAAAAGTGCAGACACCTTTGCAAGACTACAAGGATGAGGAAGAATCAGGGAAACATGACATTGCCAGAAAAACACAATAAACTTCCAGTGAGTGACCACGAAGAATTGGAGGTACATGAATTGCCTGACAAAGTATTCAAAACAATTGTTCTAAAGAAGCTCAGCAAATTACAAAAAAACAAATAATTTTAAAAGATCAGGAAGACAGAATATGAACAAAACAAGAAGGTAGGCAGAGATTCAAAACTTGAAAAAAGAACCAGATAAATTTTCAAGCTGAAAAATATGATGACTGAAGTAAAAAATACCAAAGATACTTCAACAGCAGACTACATCAAGCAGAATAACAAATAAGTGAATGCAAATATAGATGATTGGAAATCATCCAGTCGGAGGAGAAAAAGAAAAAAAATGAAAAGGTATTAAGAAAGCCTACAGGTCTATGGGACACCACCAAGAAAATTACTATTTGCATACTGAAATTACAGATAGTGAAGAGAGCAAGAAAGAGGCAGACAGCTTATTTAAAGAAATAATTGCCAAAAAGTTCCCATCTGGGAAAAGAGAATATTGAATTACAAGAAGCTCAGGAATATGCAATTAAATTCAACCAAAAGAAGAGTTCATCAAGACACATTATAATCAAATTATCAAAATTCAAAAACTAAGAAAGAATTCTCAAAGGAGCAGAAGAAGCATATCACATACAAGGAAGCTTTAATATGGCTACCATCAGATTTCTCAGCAGAAACCTTATAGGCCAGGAGAGAGTGTGAGGATATATTCTAAGTGTTAAAGTCAAAAGTCGTCAACTAAGACTACTATAATCAGCAAAGCTGTCTTTCAGAATTAAATGAGAAATAAAGACTTTCCCAGACATAAGCTGAGGGAATTCATCAACACAAGGCCTGCCTGAGAGGAAATGCTAAATAAAGTTTTCCAATCTGAAAGAAGAAGACATTAATTAATGAAATGAAAAGATATGAAAGTATAAAACTTACCAGTAAAAGTAAACACATGGTCAAATTCAGAATACTCTTAAACTGTAATCATTGTTCCAAAGTTTTATCATATTGGTGTGGGCAATAACGTTTTAGATATGAACACAAAAGCAGAGGGAATAAAAGCGAAAATAGACAAATGGGATTACATGTAACTAAAAAACTTCTGCATAGGCAAGGAAACAATGATCAGAGTGAGAGACAACCTTTGGAATAGGAGAATATATTTGTAAACCATACATCCAGTAAGGAGTTAATATCCAGTATACAGAAGGAACTCAAAGAACTCAATATCAAGAAAACAAATAGCTCAATTAAAAAATGGGCACAGAATCTGGATAGACATTTTTCAAAATAAGACTTACAAATGGCCAACAGGCCGGGTGCGGTGGCTCATGCCTGTAATCCCAGCACTTTGGGAGGCCAAGGTGGGCGGATCCCTTGAAGTTGGAGGAGTTCGAAACCAGCCTGCAAACATGGTGAAACCCTGTCTCTGCTAAAAATACGAAAATTAGCCGGGCATGGTGGTGGGTGCCTGTAATCCCACCTACTCAGGAGGCTGAGGCAGGAGAATCCCTTGAACCTGGGAGGCAGAGGTTGCAGTAAGCCGAGATGGCACCACTGCATTATCTGTGGCCTGGGCAACAGAATGAGACTGTGTCAAGAGTCCAGAGTGCTAACCATTACACGATGGAACCTACACCTGACTGTGTCTAAAAAAATAAATAAATAAGGCCAGGCGCAGTGGCTCATGCCTGTAATCCCAGCACTTTGGGAGGCCGAGGCGGGCAGATCACCTGAGCTCAGGAGTTTGAGACCAGCCTGGCCAACATGGTGAACCCCTGTCTCTATTGAAAATACACAAAGGCCGGGCGCGGTGGCTCAAGCCTGTAATCCTAGCACTTTGGGAGGCCGAGACGGGCGGATCACGAGGTCAGGAGACCGAGACCATCCTGGCTAACACGGTGAAACCCCGTCTCTACTAAAAAATACAAAAACACTAGCAGGCTGGTGGCTGGCGCCTGTAGTCCCAGCTACTCAGGAGGGGCTGAGGCAGGAGAATAAGCATGTAAACCCGGGAGGCCGGAGCTTGCAGTGAGCCTGAGATCCATGCACTGCACTCAGTCTAGGCTGACAAGGCCAGACTCCGTCTCAAAAAAAAAAAAAAAAAAAGAAAATACACAAATTAACAGGCATGAGTGGCAGGTGCCTGTATTCCAGAAGCTACTTGGGAGGTTGAGGCCACGAGGAGTCGCTTAGAAACCAGCAAGTGGAGGTTGTAGTGAGCTGAGATCGCACCACTGCACTCCAGCCTCGGTGACAGAGAGAGACTCTGTCTCAAAAATATAAAAATTTAAAAAAAAAAATAAAGAAAAGAAAAAAAAAAAAAAAAAAAAAACAAAACAACAACAAAATAATATTGCCTCACACCTGTTAGAATGACTATTTTCAAAAAGACAAAAGTTAAGGATTGGTGACAGTGTGGAGAAAAGGGAAACTTTATACAGTGTTGGTGGAAATATAAATTAGTACAACCATTACGGAGGCTTGTGAAAACACTAAAAATACAACTACCTTATGATCCAACAATCCCACTTGTGGGTATTGTTCAAAGAAATTGAAATCAGTGTGTTGAAGAGACATTTGCCCTCCAATGTTTATTATAGCATTATTCACAATAGTCAAGCTATGAAATCAATGTAAGTCCCCATCAACAGATAAATGTATAAAGAAAATGTGATATATATACACAATGGAACACTAGTCAGCCTTAAAAAGAGGGAAAATCTGTCATTTGCAACAACATATATGAACCTGGAGGACATTATACTAAGTTAAGCCACGCACAGAAAGATGAATACTATATTATCTCACTTATATGTGTAATTTTCAAAACTTGAACTTATGGGGAGTAGACTGGTGGTTAATAATCTGAAGAGAGGATGAAAATGTGTTGATCAAAGGATAAAAATTTTAGAGAGAAGGAATAAGTTTTTGAGATATATTGCATAGCATGATGACAACAGTGATAAGGTATTGTACATTTCAAAAACTGCTGAGTAAATTTTAAGTATTCTCATCATAAAATAAGTATGTGAGTTGAGATATATAGTAAGTAGCTTGATTTAATTATTCTACAATGCATGCATATATCAAAATACCACATTTTACCCCATTAATATATACAATTATTTGTGAACTAAAAATACATTTGAAAAAGAACTACTAGAAAAACTAAAAATGAGAAAATAAATAAGCAAATTAATTAATTAAAATCTTTGTCTAGTAAGTTTAATGTTGGTACTTTCTCAGGGACCATTTTTTGTTAATTACCTTTTTTCTGTATATTCGCTATACTTTCCTGTTTTTTGTATGCCTTGTAATTTTTTAATGAAAACTGCACATTTAAATATTATAATGTGATACCTTGGGAAATAAAATTCCTCCCTCTCGCTAGTGTTTGCCGGTGAATTTTTTGTTTTTTTTTGAGATGGAGTCTTGCTCTGTTGCCAGGCTGGGCATGATCTTGGCTCACTGCAACCTCTGCCTTCTGGGTTCAAGCAATTCTCCTGCCTCAGCCTCCTGAGTAGCTGGGATTACAGGCATGTGCCACCATGCCTAGCTAATTTTTGTATTTATAGTAGAGATAGGGTTTCACCATATTGGCCAGGATGGTCTTGATTTCCTGACCTCGTGATCTGCCTGCCTCGGCCTCCCAAAGTGCTGGGATTACAGGTGTGAGCCACCACACCCAGCCACTGGTGATGTTTCTAATAGATTGTAATTTTTTTGAGGTAGTGTTTGCTTTCTCATCCAGTCTGGAGTTCAGTGGGGCAATCACAGCCCAATGTCCCCTTGAACTCCTGGGCTCAATCAATCCTCCTGCTTCATCCTCCTGAGAAGCTAGAACTACAGGTATGCACCACCACGCCTGGTTAATTTTTTTATTTTTTATTTTTGTAGAGACAGCGGTCTCGCTATTTTGCCCAGGCTGATCTCAAACTCCTGGCCTCAAAAGATCCTCCTGCCTTGGCCACCTAAAGTGCTGAGATTAAAAGTCTGAGCCAACGTACCCAGCCCATTTACAGTATTTTTAATGTTGACGTGAAGTATGTATACAATTGTTAAGAGTACACTCACTGAGCTTTAATATGTATAACCCCTTGTTCTCTTTCGATAAACTATAAAACCTTTCCCAACATCCTAATACACTCTTGAAGGATATCATAAATAGTGTGTTTGAGGGCTAGAGGAATGGCCCAAATACCGTGATGAGGTTCATAGGATTTAGGGCTATTTGGAAGACCCTTACAAGGAATATAGCACAACTTTTCTATCTGTTGATTGTCTCTGTAGCATCCTCACAAAATACACTATTGGCTTGCAGGTTTTCAGAGATTGGCATTCACCAGTTCTGGAGGTGTTACTGTTCCATCTTTGGACAGCTCAGAGTATTCAGACGTCTTTATTTATTAGAGCTACACATAACAAGACTATTCATCAACTTCCCCCATTGCAGACAGCCCTTTGAGTTGTAAAGAGTCCTTCCCCAGGTCTTTTATTTTCTTTTCCATAATATGTCCTGGTCCCTTTAACTGCTTTTCACTGGTGATGATTTGGAGGGCCCCCACCAGCCTGCTAATTAGAAGGCTTTATCAAAATCCTCTTTAAATGGCATTGCCCTCAAGCCAAGGACAGACTCCTGTTTAGTGGGGGGTGCTCTTCAAATTAGAGGGGGTTGAGCACTTTTCTTTGACCCTTTCTTCTGATATTAACCTCGTATGAATCAGACTTTCTCCCTTTTATATCAGATTCTGGTCCTGCCCGATATACGCCTTTGTCTCCTTTCCTGCAGACAGGCTCAGTGCTTCTTTGATGATTTTATGCTGCCATCTAGTGGCTAAATCGACAGTGCCAGCTTTTGTTGGGTCCTAATTTAGCAGGCGAGAGGATGTACAGATTAACATAGTGACAATCCTAGAACTGGAATAATCTGAATCTTTAAAAAGAAGACCTGATTTCTTCCTATTGCGTGCCACGTGATTGGGAGCCCCAAGAAGAGGATGCTAACACAGCTATGGCATGGCCACAGAAAATATGCCTGAAACATCCCCATCAGAGCCCAACTCTTAGTAGCTAATTGACTTTGAGCAAGTCACTTTTCCGTCTAGTGTCTCAGTTTCCATACTTCTGATTCTAACAGGTTTAGAAAATGGAGCCAAGCAGTAGTGAAGGTGAGGCCAGGTCGGGAAGGGGAGGAAATAAAGTGAGTTGAAAGCTAGTGGGGGCAGGGGCGTAAGTAAAACCTGAAGGTAATAAATGGCAGAAGAGGGCAGGACTGCTCTAGGGCAAAGGCCTAGGCAAATATTTTTCAGAAGTTCCTTTCAATGTAAACAGTTTGATTAAAAATATATTACAAATACATGGGCCCATGTGAGGTGTAGTGATTTATCAATGAAAATTTAGAATATCAGGTGGAGAAGAGATGCTTACATATTTGTTTATTCAACGGTTCACATACCAATTTTTATAATGACCTTGCACCATATCTTCCTTTTTAGGTCCAGAAATCATCTCTTTATGTTTATTGTTAAATGCACCATTCCTGGCTAATTTCATATCTCCCTCCATGAGAAAAACATGGCAACACTGTACTACTTCCATTGCAACGGCACTCTGGAACTTCTTTGTATTGAAACTATAAATTTCTTGCTTTTGCAGTTTCTTTAGCCTAAGGGTCAACAGTGGACTTAGGTAGGCCACAGCTCTGAACGTGTCCTGTGTCCAATGTGAGTGTCACCCCATAACGGCACATCAGCACCATTTTGCATGCCTAACCTTAAGAATTACCATTTAAAAAAATCCAGTGCAACCAGTGAGAGTGATCTGCTAGTGTGACTGCCCACCTGGAACCAGGGCCTGGTCACAGAAACCCAGGGCAACCAGTTTATAAATTGTCTTTTTGCCTTTTTATTTTAAAAGGTATTTTTGTGAAACAAAAGGTTTTAATTTCAGAGTCAAATTTATCAATCTTTTATAGTTGATGCTACTTGAGTCTTTAGAAAATTTTTCCCCAACCAAATTTCTTTTTTCTTTTTTTGAGATGGAGTCTTGCTCTGTCGCCTGGACTGGAGTGCAGTGGCACAATCTCAACTCACTGCAACATCCGCCTCCCAGGTTCAAGTGATTCTCCTGCCTCAGCCTCCCGAGTAGCTGGGATTATAGGTACCTGCCACCATGCCTGGCTAATTTTTGTATTTATAGTAGAGACGGGATTTCGCTCTGTTGGCCAGGCTGGTCTCAAACTTCTGACCTCAGGTGATCCACCCACCTTGGCCTCCCAAAGTGCTGGAATTACAGGCTTGAGCCACCACGCCTGGCCAACCAAATTTCTTAAAAGTATAGAACATTTCCACACCTGCAGAAACTTCTAGTAGGAAGATGTATTAGAGGTTTGGTAATCCAGTTTTTCTGATAGCTGCTTCATAGGTGTCACCGTAGGTAGTTTCGCTTTTTGTTAAGCATTGTTTTCTCAAAGGTACCATTGTATTGTACCACTTTACAATACAATAACCCTCATTTGGAATGACAAGTCAGATTACTTTTTTTGTTTGATCCAAGGACACTTAGAAGATGGAAGGTATTTCTTAAGGAAGAAAATTTGCATACTTTATTATTTATCTGGAAACTGAAGAGCAAGCTTACTTGATAGATTTGGGCTGATGGTTACACTTTCCAGTTCAGCCACTGGGAGGGTAACGTATCCTTTGACTTTCTAGAAGTTGCTCTATAATGCTTAAGTTGCCATTGTCTCCCGTCTGGTTCTCTGTTGTTTCTCGAATAATATAGAAGAGTTTATGAGATTAATTGCTTCCTATGGAAATAGCCAGGTTTCTGAAGGCAGCTTTGGCTTTTATATGAGCTTTTTTTCCTACCACTGACCAGTTACTGACAGAGGGTCAACTTCACTACTGTGCCATTGTGGTTGGTCCAGTGTTGGGTTCCTCAGATTCATGGAGGAAATAGGAAAATAGTAAAGATTAAGGAGTCATAGTTAAAAAATTACAAACAGGTCACAAACAGTAGTCTTTCTTGATTATTTAGGAACTAAATAGCCATTCTATGAAATGTCTTTCTTTCCTTTTTCTCTCTTGCTCACCAATTGACTCATAAGCACTTCTGTTCTCTTATGATTGGGAGCCATACAAGGTAGGGTGTTGGAGTAAAAAATACATTGACTCTGAATCATGGTGTGTGACCTCAGACACATGATGTAACCTCTATAGGACTCTATTATAATGTATAAAACAGGAATAATCGTTTATTACTATCTATGTAATACATATTCCATTATCTATTACATTGGATAATGGAATGGGAAGTCCCTTGAAGATGGTACTAACCTCAATGTATTACTCCTTTCTAGCTTCTTTGGTTCAAAAGTTTGGTGGAGGAGTTACAAATTCTGGTTTCAATGATACATTTGGATACTTTATCAACACATCAGAGCTGTACCTATCCCTTCCCCCAATCTCAAAACCAAACTGAATTAACATCTTCACATTTATTATGTAGTTTATGGAGGATTTTAGCATTAACTATTGCTTGATTTACTCAATGTCCCCATGTTATAGATGAGAACTGGAAAACCCATTGAAGTTGTGACTCCTGATCTAGAAATGAAGTCTACTTCCAGTTAATGTTCTTTCTGGTATGTCTTTGCTTTCTCGAAATTTCCCTTTTTTGTCGTTACTGGGTAAATTTTGAACCAACCAAATCACAAAGATGTCGGGCTTTCAATCTTCTAGGCCACGCCTCTTATGCTCTCTCCGCCCTCAGCCCCCCCTCAGTTCTTAAAGCGCTGCAATTCGCTGCTGCAGCCATATTTCTTCCTCTCTCGGGGCTGGAGGCTTCCTGACTGAAGATCTCTCTGCACTTGGGGTTCTTTCTAGAACATTTTCTAGTCCCCCAACACCCCTTATGGCGTATTTCTTTAAAAAATCACCTAAATTCCATAAAATATTTTTTAAAATTCTATACTTTCTCCTAGTGTTTTCTTGACACGTCCTCCATATTTTTTTTAAAAAAAGTATTTGGAATATTTTGAGGCAATTTTTAATTTTTAAGGAATTTTTTTTTGGAATCATTTTTGGTTGACATCTTTGATTTTGTGGATCAGTTTTCTACTCTTCCACTCTCTTTTCTATATTTTGCCCATCGGGGCTGCGGATACCTGGTTTTATTATTTTTTCTTTGCCCAACGGGGCTGTGGATACCTACCTTTTAATTCCTTTTTATTCGCCCATCGGGGCCGCGGATACCTGCTTTTAATTTTTTTTTTTTTCCTTAGCCCATCGGGGCATCGGATACCTGCTGATTCCCTTCCCCTCTGACCCCCCAACACTCTGGCCCATCGGGGTGGCGGATACCTGCTTTTTAAAAATTTTGTTTTTTTGGCCCATCGGGGCTTCGGATACCTGCTTTTATTTTTTATTTTTCCTTGCCCATCGGGGCCTCGGATACCTGCTTTAATTTTTGTTTTTCTGGCCCATCGGGGCCGCGGATACCTGCTTTGATTTTTTTTTTTTCATCGCCCGTCGGTGCTTTTTATGGATGAAAAAATGTTGGTTTTGTGGGTTGTTGCACTCTCTGGAATATCTACACTTTTTTTGCTGCTGATCATTTGGTGGTGTGTGAGTGTACCTACGGCTTTGGCAGGGAATGACTCTGCAGTTAAGCTAAGGGCGTGGAGGAAAAGTGGCCGCCATTTTAGACTTGCCGCATAACTCAGCTTAGGGCTAGTCGTTTGTGCTAAGTTTAAACTAGGGAGGCAAGATGGATGATACGTCAGGCAGAGGAAGTCATGTGCATTGCATGAGCTAAACCTATCTGAATAAGTTGATTTGGGGCTTGTTACGAGCTTTGCGTGATTATTGTATCGGGAGGCAGTAAGAATCGTCTTTTGTCAGTACAAGGCACTAGTTGAAAATGAAAGGTTAGAAAAGACTAAGGTGCAAGGCTTAAAATGGCGATTTTGACATTGTGGCATTGCTCAGCATGGCGGGCTGTGCTTTGTTAGGTTGTCCAAAATGGCGGATCCAGTTCTGTCGCAGTGTTCAAGTGGCGGGAAGGCCACATCATGATGGGCGAGGCTTTGTTAAGTGGTTAGCATGGTGGTGGACATGTGCGGTCACACAGGAAAAGATGGCGGCTGAAGGTCTTGCCGCAGTGTAAAACATGGCGGGCCTCTTTGTCTTTGCTGTGTGCTTTTCGTGTTGGGTTTTGCCGCAGGGACAATATGGCAGGCGTTGTCATGTGTATATCATGGCTTTTGTCACGTGGACATCATGGCGGGCTTTTGCTCGGTGCAATCTTGGCGGGCTTGCCGCATTGTTAAAGATGGCGGGTTTTGCCGCCTAGTGCCATGCAGAGCGGGAGAGAAAGTGGGATGGACAGTGCTGGATTGTCGCATAACCCAACCAATTAGAAATGGGGGTGGAATTGATCACAGCCAATTAGAGCAGAAGATGGAATTAGACTGATGACACACTGTCCAGCTACTCAGCGAGGACTTGGGTGAATTAGCATAGCACTTCGCAGCTGTCTTTAGCCAGTCAAGAGAAAGAAGTGGAGGGGCCACGTGTATGTCTCCCAGTGGGCGGTACACCAGGTGTTTTCAAGGTCTTTTCAAGGACATTTGGCCTTTCCGCCTCTGTCCCCTGTCATTTGTCACCTCCTGTCCAGTGCTGACTCTTGCAGTGCTGGATATCTGGCTGTGTGGTCTGACCCTCACTCCATTCCTCTGTATTGGTGCCTCACCTAAGGCTAAGTATACTTCCCCCCCCACCCCAACTGCCCCAACTCCCTACCCCCCACCGCCCCACCCCCTCTGGTCTGCCCTACACTGCACTGTGGCCATGGGCAGTGCTCCAGGCCTGCTTGGTGTGGACATGGTGGTGACCCGTGTCAAGGACCAGAATGGATCACAGATGATCGTTGGCCAACAGGTGGCAGAAGAGGAATTCCTGCCTTCCTCAAGAGGAACACCTACCCCTTGGCTAATGCTGGGGTCGGATTTTGATTTATATTTATCTTTTGGATGTCAGTCATACAGTCTGATTTTGTGGTTTGCTAGTGTTTGAATTTAAGTCTTAAGTGACTGTTATAGAAATGTATTAAGAGGCTTTATTTGTAGAATTCATTTTAATTACATTTAATGAGTTTTTATTTTGAGTTCCTTAAAATTCCTTAAAGTTTTTAGTTTATCTTTACAAATTCCTTAACCTTTTGGCAGTAGATAGTCAAAGTCAAATCATTTCTAATTTTTAAAAAATGTGCTGATTATTTTCTTTAAATTGACTTAACTACTTTCCTTTGGATTTTGAAGAGTCTGTAGCACAGACACAGTTAAAAATTTAACTTCATGATCTAATGTAAAAAAGAGTGTTTGAAGGTTTACACAGGTCCAGGCCTTGCTTTGTTCCCATCCTTGATGCTGCACTTATTGACTAATCACCTACTTACCAGGCAGGAAACTTGAATTGCTGTGGTCTGGTGTCCTCTATTCAGACTTATATTGGAGTATTAATGTCCACATTTCAATTTTTTGTTGTATCCTGCCTGCCTAGCATCCAGTTCCTCCCCAGCCCTGCTCCCAGCAAACCCCCCTAGTCTAGCCCACCCCGCCCCAGCCCTGCCCCAGCCCCTGCCCCAGCCCCAGCCCCAGCCCCGCCCCAGCCCCAGCTCCAGCCCCCTAAGCCCCCAGCCCCAGCCCCAGCCCCAGTCCCAGTCCTAGTTCCTCAGTCCCGACCAGCTTCTCTGGAAAGTCACTCTAATTTTCATTGATTCAGTGCTCAAAATAAGTTGTCCATTGCTTATCCTATTATACTGGGATATTCTGTTTACCCTTGGCATCGCTGATCTTCAGTACTGACTCCTTGACCATTTTCGGTTAATGCATACAATCCCATTTGTCTGTGATCTCAGAACAGAATTTCTTTACTCGGTAGGTTGAAGTTAGGGACTGTCAATTGAGAGCTTTCTATCAGAGCATTATTGCCCACAATTTGAGTTACTAATCATTTTCTCAATCCCCTGCCCTTAAAGGAGAAACCATTTCTCTGTCATTGCTTCTGTAGTCACAGTCCCAATTTTGAGTAGTGACCTTTTATTGTGTACTGTGTTGGCCACCTAAAACTCTTTGCATTGAGTAAAATTCTAATTGCCAATAATCCTACCCATTGGATTAGACAGCACTCTGAACCCCATTTGCATTCAGCAGGGGGTCTCAGACAACCCGTTTTTTGTTGGACAGTTAAAATGCTCAGTCCCAATTGTCATAGCTTTACGTATTAAACAAAGGCACCCTACTGCACTTTTTGCTGTGCTTCTGGAGAATCCTGCTGTTCTTGGACGATTAAAGAACAAAGTAGTAATTGCTAATTGTCTCACCCATTAATCTTGAAGGCTACCAGTCGCCCTTGCATTTGCCTTGAGGCAGCGCTGACTACCTGAGATTTAAGAGTTTCTTAAATTATTGAGTAAAATCCCAATTATCCATAGTTCTGTTAGTTACACTATGGCCTTTGCAAACATCTTTGCGTAACAGCAGAGGGACTCATTCTTAGAGCCCCTTCCCTTGGAATATTAATGGATACAATAGTAATTATTCATGGTTCTGCCTAACAAAAGAGACCCACTTATATGTATGCCCTTATCATTGCTCCTACTTAGTGTGAACTGCCTACCACCTGGCATTAATATGTAAAACACTAATTGCCTATGGTCCCACTCGTTAGTCTAGGATATCCCCTTTGCCATTGCTGCTGAGTTCTGACTACCCAAGTTTCCTTCTCTTAAACAGTTGATATGCATAATTGCATATATTCATGGTTCTGTGCAATAAAAATGGATTCCCACCCCATCCCGCCTTCTGTGGGATATTGCTAACGAGTGCAGATTATTCAATAACAGCCTTTGGACAGTTAATTTGCAGTTGCAATTGTCCAGAGTCCTGTCCATTAGAAAGGGACTCTGGACTCCGTATCCTATTTGCATGTTACAATGTGGGCTGAACACCCAAGGACTCTTCTCGTGCATTGATGTTCATAATTGTGTTTGTCCACGATCTTGTGCACTAACCCTGCCACTCCCTTTGTATTCCAGCAGGGGACCCTTACTACTTAAGACCTCTGTACTAGGACAGTTTATGTGCACAATCCTAAGTGATTAGAACTGAGTCTTTTATATCATGGTCCCTGCATCATCTTTGCTTTACATCAAGAGGGTGCTGGTTACCTAATGCCCCTCCTCCAGAAATTATTGATGTGCAAAATGCAATTTCCCTATCTGCTGTTAGTCTGGGGTCTCATCCCCTCATATTCCTTTTGTCTTACAGCAGGGGGTACTTGGGACTGTTAATGCGCATAATTGCAATTATGGTCTTTTCCATTAAATTAAGATCCCAACCCTCTTAGCATTACAGTAGAGGGTGCTAATCACAAGGACTCTTCTTTTGTACTGTTAATGTGCTACTTGCATTTGTCCCTCTTCCTGTGCACTAAAGACCCCACTTACTTCCCTTGTGCTCGGGAGTGGATGACCTCTACTCAAGACCTTTGCACTAGGATAGTTAATGTGAACCATGGCAGTTGATCACAGCAATGTCTTTCAGATCAGATCCATTGTACCCTCCTTGTTTTACAGCAAGGGATATTAATTACTCGTGTTACCTTTCCCTGGGACTATGAATGTGCAAAATTCCAATGTTCGTGGTCTCTCCCTTTAAACCAATATTCTACCCCTTTTATATTATATAAAGGGATGCTGGCAACCCAAAGTCCTTCTCTTGAGACTCTTAATGTGTATATTTCTAATTGTCCACGACTCTTAATGTGCATATTTTCAATTGTCTATGGTCCCTCCCAATAAGCTAATATCTTGACTTCTCAGTATCATAGCAGGGGGTACTGATATCCTGAAGTCTTTCTTGAACTTCCAGTGTGCAAAATTGCCCTGAAGCCGGGTGTGGTGGCTCACACCTGTAATCCCAGCACTTTGGGAGGCTGAGGTGGGAGGATTCCTTAAGGCCAGGAGTTTGAGACCAGCCTGGCCAACATTAAAGAAAAGTAAAGTAAAACAGTTGCCCTGGAATCCCATCCCCCTCACCCCTCCTTGGCATAGCAGCAGGAGTGCTAACTAGCTAGTGCTACTTCTCCTGTACTGCTTAAATGCGCATAATTAACAGTAGTTGATGTGCCCCTGTGTTAGAGTGGAATTCCCGCTTCCTTGCTCCATTTGCATTACTGCAGGAGCTTCTAACTAGCCTGAATTCATTCTCTTGGACTGTTAATGTGCATACTTATATTTGCTCCTGTACCTTTTTATCATGTAAGGACTCCACCCACTCTATTTACATCCCAGCGGGAAGTACCTACTACTTAAGACCCTTCGACTAGTAAAGTTAGCATGCATAATCTTAGTTGTTATATACACATTTTCATTTGTACACAGCTGTGCCTTTTATCAGGACTCCTGTACTTATCAAAGCAGAGAGTGCTAACCAACATTAAGTCCTTCTTCGGACTGTAGATGCATGTAATTGCAGTTGTCAATGGTCCTTCAATTAGACTTGGGTTTCTGACCTTTCACACCCTCTTTACTTTATTGCATGGGGTACTATTCACTTAAGGCCTCTTTCTCAAACTGTTAATGTGCCTAATGACAATTACATTAGGATCCTTCCTTTTGAAGGACAGCATGGTTGGTGACACCTCAGGCCCCATTTCTTGGCCTCTCAATATGTGTGACTGTATTTGTCCAGGTTGCTACGCACTAGAGAAGGAAAGTGCTCCCCTCATCCCCACTTTTCCCTTTCAGCAGGAAGTGCCCACCCCATAAGACCCTTTTATTTAGAGAGTCTAGGTGCACAATTGTAAGTGACCACAAACATGCCTCTTGGACATTAATGTGCGTAATCGCACACTGCTCATTCCATGTGAATAAGGTCCTACTCTCCGACCCCTTTTGCACTACAGAAGGGGTGCTGATAACCAAGTTCCCTTTTCTTGGCATGTTATGTGTGATTATAATTGTCTGGGATCCTATGGACTAGAAAAGGAGGGTCCTCTCCACATACCTCAATCTCACCTTTCCCTTCCAGCAGGGCGTGCCCACTCCATAAGACTCAAATTTAGACAGTCAAGATGTGTAATTGTTAAGTGAACACAACCATGCACCTTAGACATGGATGTGCGTAACTACACACAGCTCATCCTATCTGAATAAAATCCTACTCTCAGACCCCTTTTGCAGTACAGCAGGGGTGCTGATCACCAAGGCCCCCTTTCCTGGCATGGTATGCGTGCGATTATGTTTGTCTTGGTTCCTGTGTACTAGATGTGGAAGCCTCCCCCGCCACACCCCCACCCCAATCTTCCTTTCCCTCCGGCAGGGAGTCCCTGTTCCATAAGACCCTTACATTTGGACAATCAAGGTGCACAATTGTAAGTGACCACAGGCATGCACCTTGGACATTAATGTGCATAACTGCACGCGGCCCATTTCATCTGAATAAGGTCCTACTCTCAGACCCCTTTTGCAGTACAGCAGGGGTGCTGATCACCAGGGCCCCTTTTCCTGGCCTGTTACGTATGTGATTATATTTGTCTGGGTTCCTGTGTGTTAGACATGGAAGCCTCCCCTGCCACACCCCACCCCCAACCTTCATTTCCCTTCCGGCAGGGAGTGCCCCCTTCATAAGACGCTTACATTTGGGCAGTCAAGGTGCACAGTTGTAAGTGACCACAGGCACGCACCTTGGATATCAATGTGTGTAACTGCACATTGCCCATCCCATCTGAATAAGGTCCTACTCTCAGACCCCTTTTGCAGTACAGCAGGGGTGCTGATCACCAAGGCCCCTTTTCCTGGCCTGTTATGTGGGTGATTATATTTGTCTGGGTTCCTGTGTATTAGACAAGAAAGCCTTTCCCCCCCTCCGCCCCCACTCCCAGTCTTCCTTTCCCTTCCAGCAGGGAGTGCCCGCTCCATAAGACCATTACATTTGGACAATCAAGGTGCACAATTGTAAGTGACTACAGCCATGCACCTTGGACATTAATGTGCATAACTGCACACGGCCTATCTCATCTGAATAAGGTCCTACTCTCAGACCCCTTTTGCAGTACAGCAGGGGTGCTGAATCACCAGGGCCCTTTTTCCTGGCCTGTTATGTGCGATTATATTTGTCCTGGTTTCTGTGTAATAGACATGAAAGCCTCCCCTGCCACACCCCACCTCCAATCTTCGTTTCCCTTCCAGCAGGGAGTGTCCACTCCATATACCCTTACATTTGGACAATCAAGGTGCACAATTTTAAGTGACCACAGGCACGCACCTTGGACACTAATGTGCGTAACTGCACATGACCCATCCCATCTGACTAAGGTCCTACTCTTAGATCCTTTTTGCAGTACAGCAGGGGTGCTGATCACCAGGGCCCCTTTTCCTGGCCTGTTATGTGTGTGATTATATTTCTTCCAGTTCCTGTGTAATAGACATGGAAACCTCCCCTGCCACACTCCACCCCCAGTCTTCCATTACCTTCCAGCAGGGAGTGCCCGCTCCATAAGACCCTTACATTTGGACAGTCAAGGTGCACAATTGTAAGTGACCACAACCATGCACCTTGGACATAAATGTGTGTAACTGCACATGCCCCATCCCATCTGAATAAGGTCCTACTCTCAGACCCCTTTTGCAGTACAGTAGGGGTGCTGATAACCAAGGCCCATTTTCCTGGCCTGTTATGTGTGTGATTATATTTGTCCAGGTTTCTGTGTACTAGACAAGGAAGCCTCCTCTGCCCCACCCTACCTACCTGTAATCTTCCTTTTCCTACCAGCAGGGAGTGCTCACTCCATAAGACCCTTACATTTGGACAATCAAGGTGCACAATTGTAAGTGACCGCAACCATGCATCTTGGAAACTGATGTGCATAACTGCACACGGCTTATCCTATTTGAATAAAGTCCTACTCTCAGACTCCCTTTGCAGTATAGCTGGGGTGCTGATCACTAAGGCCTCTTTTCTTGGCTTGTCTGTATTCTTGTGTACTAGCTAAGGATACCTTCTCATGGACTCCCTTTGCTTTTCAAGAAGGAG
Organism: Papio anubis; assembly: GCF_008728515.1. Lineage (NCBI taxonomy): Eukaryota > Metazoa > Chordata > Mammalia > Primates > Cercopithecidae > Papio > Papio anubis. The sequence goes on along the minus strand of NC_044996.1, from coordinate 78,475,219 downwards.
TACCCACTACTTTAAGATTCTTATATTTGTCCAAAGTACATGGTTTTAATGGACCACAACAATGTCCCTTGGACGTTAATGTATATAATCACCACATGGTTCATCCTGAATAAACAAGGTCCTACCCTCTCACCCTCCATTTGCAGTATACCAGGGTTGCTGACCCCTAAGTCCCCTTTTCTTGGCTTATTGACATGCATAATTGCATTTATGTGGGTTCTTGTGCCCTAGACAAGGATGCCCCACCTCTTTTCAATAGTGGGTGCCCACTCCTTATGATCTTCACATTTGAACAGTTAATGGGAATACTTGCAGTTGTCCACAACCCTATCACTTCTAGGACCATTGCACCTCTTTTGCATTACTGTGGGATATACTGCTTGCCTGCAAGGCCCCTTCTGGTGGACTATCAACATACATAATTGAAATTTTCTTTTGTGTTTGTCAGTAGATTAAAGTCATACCCCATCACCTTTCCTTTGTAGTACAGCAGGGTGTCGCGATCAACCAAAGTCCTGTTATTTTGGACTGTTAATATGCGCAATTACATTTGCTCCTGGTCTGTGCACTAGACAAGGATCCTACCTACTTTCTTAGCGTTTTTAGCAGGTAGTGCCCACTACTCAAGACTCTTTCACTTGGAATGTTCATGTGCACAAACACAATTCTCTAAGCATGTTCCTGTACCACCTTTGCTTTAGAGCAGGGGGATGATATTCACTTAGTGCCCCTTCTCTTGGACTTAATATGCATTAATGCAATTGTCTACCTCTTCTTTTAGACTAAGACTTGATCTCCACATACTCCCCTTGCATCAGGGGCATGTTAATTATGAATGAACCCTTTTAATATTAATGTCACAATTTTATTTGTGGACCTGTGTAGTAGAAAAAGACCCTATGTTCCTTCTACTACCCTTTGGATTGCTGCTGAAAAGTGCTAACTACTCATAATCTCAGCTCTTGGACAATTAATATGCATTAATAACAATTATCAAGGGCACTGATCATTAGATAAGACTCCTGCCTCCTCATGCATACATCAGGGGTACTGAACCACTAAGGCCCCTTGTACTGTTAATGTGAATATTTGCAATTATACATGTCTCCTTCTGTTAGAGTGGGATATTATGCCTTAGTATCCCCTTTGCATTACTGCAGGGGCTGCCGACTACTCAAAACTTCTCCTGGGACTGTTAATAGGCACAATGGCAGTTATCAATGGTTTTTTCCCTCACTGATCTTGTTAAGCACCCCACCCCACTCTTAGTTTCCCATGGCATAATAAAGTATAAGCATTGGAATATTCCATGCACTTGTCCATCAAACAGTGGACCATACTCCCACCCCTTTTGCATTGCACCACTGTGTAAAGTCACAGTTAGCCATGGTGTCATGCTTTATGTACGAAGTCTTCCCTCTCTGCCCCTTGTGTGCCCTTGGCCCCTTTTTACAGACTATTGCTCACAATCTTAGGTATCCATATATCCAGATATTAGATAAGATTGTGCTCTCTCCCTCCTCCCTTCCCCCTGCCCTGCCCCATTTGCGTCTTTGCTGGGTAATCTTGACTGGACAAGACCCTTTCTCTTGGACTTAAAAAATACTCAGTTGCACTTTCCTTGGTCCCACCCATCATACATGAACCCCTCTACTTCCTTTTGCATTGCTTCTGAGTATGCTGACCACCCAAAGCCCCTTCTGTGTTCTTAATGAACACAGTACTGATTGTCCCATTTTTCAGCCCATCAGTCCAAGATCTCCCTACCACTTTGGTGTGTTTGTGCAGTGTTGACTATGAAAAGCAGGCCTGAACTAGGTGGATAAGCCTTCATTCATTTTCTTTCATTTATTAATGATCCCAGTTTCAATTATTGTCAGATTCTGGGGACAAGAACCATTCTTGCCCACCTCTGCTACTGCTTTACTGTGCAAAATACTCAAGGCAAGTCAGACCCAGGGAGCTGGATTGCTATCCTTTATTTTGTGTTTCCAGTATACACTATCAAATTGTCTCCCCAGGAAGGAAGGTTGGCACTTTCTCTGCATTCTTCTTTCCAGAGCAGATTGTCTGGTTAAGAATCTCTTGTTGTCCCCTTTGTATATTGTTATTGTAAAGTGCCAAATGCCAGGATACAGCCAGAAAAATTGCTGTTATTATTATTTAAAAAAAATTTTTAAGAAAGACATCTGGATTGTAGACTGGACTCAGTAACCTGGTCATTATTTTTTTGAAGCCAAAAAATCCGTTTATACTATGTACCTGATGACCAGTGTCTCATTTTAACTGAGGGTGGTGGGTCTGTGGATAGAACACTGACTCTTGCTATTTTAATATTATCAAAGGCGTTCTAGAGCGGAACTCTTAAGACCAGTATCTTTGTGTGGGCTTTACCAGGATTCATTTTTAGAAAAACTACCTAAATTTTATAATCCTTAAATTTCTTCATCTGGAGCACCTGCCCCTACTTATTTCAAGAAGATTGCAGTAAAACGATTAAATGAGGGAACATATGCAGTGGTGCTTTTAAAAAGCATATGCCACATTTTTTATTAATTTGTCTATTATATAAAATGAAGCATTTAATTATACTAATAATTTGAAATAGTTCGAAGTACCACACTGAGGTGAGGACTTAAAAATGATAAGACCAGCCGGGCGCGGTGGCTCACGCCTGTAATCCCAGCACTTTGGGAGGCCGAGGCGGGCGGATCACAAGGTCAGGAGATCGAGACCACGGTGAAACCCCGTCTCTACTAAAAATACAAAAAATTAGCCGGGCGCGGTTGTGGGCGCCTGTAGTCCCAGCTACTCGGGAGGCTGAGGCAGGAGAATGGCGGGAACCCGGGAGGCGGAGCTTGCAGTGAGCTGAGATCCGGCCACTGCACTCCAGCCTGGGCGACAGAGCGAGACTCCGTCTCAAAAAAAAAAAAAAATGATAAGACCAGTTTCCTATTTTATAAGAAAAATAAGCCGAAATTAAATATTCTTTTGGATATAAATTTCAACAGTGAGATAGCTGCCTAGTGGAAATGAATAATATCCCAGCCACTAGTGTACAGGGTGTTTTGTGGCAAAGGAGTATGTAACATGGAACTGCTCAAGCAAATAACTAGTCATCACAACAGCAGTTCTTTGTAATAACTGAAAAAGAATATTGTTTCTCTGAGAAGGATGTCAAAAGATCGGCCCAGCTCAGGGAGCAGTTTGCCCTACTAGCTCCTCGGACAGCTGTAAGAAGAGTCTCTGGCTCTTTAGAATACTGTAAGTACTACTTTGTAGCTATTAAGTAATCTTTTTCCTATTCTATTTTCTTTCTCTTAGATGCCACCTATAGAAAAGTCAGAGGGTCCAGTAAGTTTCTTTCCTTCTTCCCACCTCATCTGCAATATATATATGTGTATATAGATAGATAGATAGATACATACATACATAAATACACATATGTGAGTTAACCAGCAGAACTGTAGAATTAATATTGTGGACCCAGCTCTATGCTAGGTTACACTGATAACCTGGGTGGGAATGATATCATCCTATATAATTCCATTCCTGAGACGGTTTTATTGTTGAGGAGCTAATATAAGCACATTTGAAATAACTTTAGAAAATAATAATAAAGTGCTGTTTTGTGTGAATCATAAGTAGTAGTTTTAAGAAGGGAACCCACAAGGATTTGAAGTTGATAGAATAAACTTAAGGAAGTGGGTTTGCTTTTTCTCTTTAAGCCAAGATAGGATTAATATTGCAGCCGTCTGGATAGTCCAGTTGGTTTATTTTAATTTCATTCATTTTTTACCTCTTTTGGAGCCATGGAAAGAGATGAAAGGGATAGGGCATAGCCATTGTGTTTGGCTTTTTGCCAAGGTTGGCAAATTAGTGATTATTAAATCTCATAAGCTTGAGTATTTTAAAGTTCAGAGATTGAGGGTATAAGTCTAATACTTCGGCTCTTTCCACAATTTTACTACATTTCTGCCCAAGAACAAATGACCATGGATAATGCATATCATAAATACTTTTTTAGTTTGGAATCTTTTTGCCAAGAGCGTAGTGGAGAAATGAAGTCAAAACCTTGACCTTCCTTGCCTACTTTATGCTGTAGTTTATATACCCTCTTTACTCCCAGCTTTTGTAAAGCTAAAAGCAGCTTAGCCTCCTTAATGTTTTCCAGCTGAAAAAATATTGTTTAACATAACATTTGAAACTTTTTTTCTGGTGCACATTCATGCATCGCAGGAGGAGCAACGAGAACCATATAAATGAACTGGCTTCACTTATAGGCCATTTTAATTCACACCCATATTTCCTCATGGCTTGTTTCCATGCCCCCCACCCCCACTCCAGATGCTTTAACAACATTGTCTGGCTGACTGGGGGTAATATACATCATGGTCTTGAGCCTTCTTGGAAACATGGTCTGTGCCATTGTTTCTCAAACTCAAGTAATGCTTCATGATGAAATACCTAAAGGAACAGAATTTTCTGAGATCCTAAAAAAATGTGTTTTGAGGAACACTGACTTAACAAAGGTATTTGAAATGGAAATATGTTTTACAATTTCACGTTGTCTTTGTCAAAGATGTGTTTTATGTAATTTATGTAGAACTTGGGGATCCATTAGAATATATCCACAAATCCCCAGGGTTATCACCCTAATTTGAGAAATACTGGTCTATGCTTATGAAATCTTGGGTTGCTAATTAAATTGTCATTCATTGTCGACATACAATTATAATTATTACTGGAATTTGTTTTAAAGGAATGAATTTAGAGGTGATTCTGTACCTTAACTCAAGAGGAAGGATGGCTTGCTTTTAGGTGGATTGATTCTGCTAGATAGCATCCAAAGGTGAATCTTGAAGCTGTATTTAAATTCATTGCTTAAAATAATTTCTACCCTTAAGAGAAATCTCTAGCAATTGTAAAAAGGGATGCTCTGGAAATGTGGGCATCTTCAAAATAGAGATAATTATTGTGTTAATTCAGCAAATATTATTGTTCCAGGTGCTGGAATAAATAGCAAAACCAAAGACAGGATTTATATCAAGGAATTTGCTTTCTTATGGAGGATGCAGAAGGAAATCATTATGGTATTGGGCAGAAACGCTTAGACTTTAGTCCTGGCTCTGACTTGGGTTCAAATCACCATCAGTCTGACCATCTCGAGACTGCTAGTGAAATAAGATAGGGGCTTAAATCAAATACCTAAATCCCTGACATTTTGCGATTTGGAAAATTTTCAAAAGTCTAATAAAAGAAACATTTTTGTGGCATTTCTCTAAATGATTATTGTTATTTCTTTTCTGACTTTTCCCTTTATAAAACCTTAACATGTAGGATTGGGGGAAGTTTACCATTTTCTCATATCCTCTTTCAGCTTTATCTTTCTGTAACTTCCATTTCTCTAGCCACCTCCTTAAATTACAGAAGACTATGAGACCCAGGGCTGCTGTGATTAGGCATTCATAATTTCTTTTCAGGGTGTTTGTGCCCTAATTATCAAATGTACAGCTTGGAGGGAGTTCGTGTCTTAAAGTAATGAATTAAGAGTTGACTTTTGTTGACTGCTAAAATATTCTTATATGTGAAAACATCCTGTAGAAATGTGTTACCAGCTTAAAGAGAAACTAATGATTATATCTGAACTGAGCTAATGCCTCTTCTGTTCCCCCAAACCTTATAAGTTTGGATGGCAAAGAGTAATGATATGTCTGGTTAAACAGAGCTAATGCCTTCCTTTGCCTTGTCTTAAAGACTGGATTGGGAGAAAATTGATATTCTCACTACCATATGTTGGGGTGTAGGCAAGTAGCATTTTACACAGGTTTCCTTCAAAATCCAACTGAAGTTGGAGCTCATGTATTTAAGACATAGCTGGCCTGCTGAATTTAACAAGTTAAACTTCAGTGGCCATGTGCAGTTATATGTCACTATATATATGTGTATTAGACTGTTGAGTTGGATATGTTTTTGTTGGTGACTTGGGCTTTATTTGATAGTTCTTACTTGACTTTTCCAAATTGAGTACTGATACATGGAACCTGGGCTCCTTTTGCATCTTATACAAATGAGTTTGGTAAAGAAGCCTCTCCTTTACTGTTTTGATGTTTGTATTGGAAATAACTTTTGTTTTTTTTTCATGTTAGGATGAGAGACTGAAACAAAATATAAATTTGAACAGTGCTAGACTTCTTAAATTATGAGTAGACTTAAAGTATTATTTTCCTTAACCAGTTAGAATGCTATTCTTCTAGTGTCCCCAGAAACATGAGAGGTTATGCAGTAGACCCAAGTAATACTCTCTTATTACATAATCTAATCAAGTGTATATAAGAATTTAAAAATAGGGATGTGACTGGAACATCACTGTACTTTACCAGGTCCCATTATAAAATTATCTATGTTACTTTACCCATAGCTTTGAAAACTATTTGCACATACTATAAAACTATTTTATAGTATGCTGTTAGTGTGATTGGCATTGAACAGTGATGGGATATAATCACTCTACAATCTATATATCATTAAAGTTTTCCAGCCTTATAGATCTCCCTTGACTGAAAATGAGCTACTAACTCACTGACTTACTTTTTACAGCAGATTGACTAGGTCTTTCCAGGAAATCTGTTGATGTACAAAAACAAAGTTTAATTGCTAATGTTTTTTAAAAAATAACTTTTTGATATTATGGATACCTGGTTATTTGGGCCTTGTATATTTTAACATCAAAATTACCTATTATAAATCCATATAAACAGAAAAGAAAGAGAGTAAGTCTTTAGGTCAGATCTGCAAACAATGATGGTACCTACTGTAGCAAAATCTGGAACATAGACTTACCAGTTCTCAGGTTCCGTTTTGCTTGCTTTTTAAAAACTGTATCTTATAAGTCTTCAGCATCTGATTGGGAGATTTTTTAGAAAAAAATACCCTTTTAATGTTAGAACAGTGTAGAGATTTACAGAATGATTCTGAAGATAGAGCTTTTGTGTACTTCACACCCAGTTTTTCCCAATGTTAACATTTTAAACTAGTTTGGTACATTTATCACAACAAACCAATATTGATACATTATTATTAACTAAAGTCCATATTTTATTCAGATTTCCTTAGTTTTTCCTTAATGTTCTTTTTGTGTTCCAGGATTCCACTGAAGATACCATGCTGCATGTGTCCTTAGTAGTCATGTCTCCTTAGGCTCCTCTTGGTAATGACAGTTTCTCAGACTCTTTGTTTTTGATGAACTTCACAGTTTTGAGGACTAATGGTCCAGTATTCTATAGAATGTCTCTCTATTGGAATTTGTCGATGTTCTTCTCATGACTAGATTGGGTTTATGAGTGTTTAGGAGGAAGACCACAAAGGTAGAGTGCCATTCTTATCATTTATCAAGGGTACATACTATCAACATGACTTATAACTGTTTATGTTATCCTTAATCACCTGTCTGAGGTACTATTAGTCAGGTTTCTCCAGCATAAAATTAGTCTTTATTTCTCCATTTCCATACTGTACTGTTCACATAGAAAGTCACTATGTGCAGCTGGCACTAAGGAATGGGAAATTATCTTCCACTTTGTTGAGGGCAGAGTATTTACATAAATTATTTGGAATTCTTTTGCATGGGATGTCTTTTCTCCACAATGTACTGTGTTTATTCAGTCATTTATATTAGTATGATCTCAGGGATATTTTATACTTTGGGTTATAATACAGTATTACTTTATTCTGTTGTTCAAATTGTTCCAGCTTTGGCCATTGGGAGTTCTTTCAGTTGGCTTTGATGTAACCCCATGAATGTGGGTTTTTTGTTTGAGCACTTTCTTATTTTTGGCACGACAAGATGCTTCAGGCTCATTTGCATATCTCCTGCCTGGACCTAGAATGATATATTTCTCCAAGGAGCCTTGATACTTTTTATTGGAGAGTAATATTAGATATCAAGAAGTGAGTGCTAGGTGCGCTCATTGCTACTGGAGTGTCATTCCTTCCAGACCTTTTCAGTTGACAAGAGCAAGGAGATACATGTTTGCATTCTAACTTGTGTATATGCACATATCTATAAATATATATAACCATCTGTATCTATATTAAACTAAATGTGTTTATACCTACATCTCCAACTCTAATCATTGCCACATGGATCATTATAGTCTCACCTCCTTGCTTATCTGTTACCTCCCATTTCTACAGTGAGAAACCTGGCTTGGTTGGGAAATTTTTCTGTTGATATTAGGGTAGTGAGTATTTGACATTTGCTTCTATGGTTAAGTTTAGGGAGAGTTTAGCTGTAGGGTATTCTTGAAACTAGAAATGACCTTTTTGCCCTAAATGTTTCTGCCAATTTTGAAACGTAAAATAGGTTGCAGAAACAAACTTTTATCTTAAGAACCAGAATTTACTTCAATCCACATTTTGACATTGATTTTCAGATTAAATTATTCTGATATCGCCAGGTAAGCTGTTCCTTGGGTATGCATTTCTGCATTTCTTCTTTCAGTTTTTTTCTAAGAGCTAAAGGACCCTGAGAACATTGGAGGTGAGAAAGGAGGGGAAAGGCATGTTCACATGTGGCTAGGAAAGGTTCATTTACTGACCTCCAGCTAGCCTTCCAAAGTGCCTATTTAAGACCCCAGGAGTAGATGTCTTCCTTGGCAATTGTAACTCAAATGTAATTTTTAACCTTTCAGTTTTAGTCAAGAAAGTTGGTGTGCTGTTACAAAAACTGCCCTGATTAACAGCATTGCCATGTGCCTTGCATATTAATCAGCAATTTAAAATAACACGAAATTGTGTTGAGTATAATTTTAATATTTTATATTAGATATTAGTTTGAGACAGTGTTTCTCAAGTCTGTATAATAAGTTTGATAGTACGGAGGTTTTCTCTCAAGAAAAGAATTATTCAGGCCGGGCGCGGTGGCTCAAGCCTGTAATCCCAGCACTTTGGGAGGCCGAGACGGGCGGATCACGAGGTCAGGAGATCGAGACCATCCTGGCTAACACAGTGAAACCCCGTCTCTACTAAAAATACAAAAAAATTAGCCGGGCGTGGTGGCGGCGCCTGTAGTCCCAGCTACTCGGGAGGCTGAGGCAGGAGAATGGCGTAAACCCGGGAGGCGGAGCTTGCAGTGAGCCGAGATCGCGCCACTGCACTCCAGCCTGGGCGACAGAGCGAGACTCCGCCTCAAAAAAAAAAAAAAAGAAAAGAATTATTCAGTGTGCACCTACATAATCCATCGCTTAGATTCTACAATTAATATTTTGCTATATTTGATTAAACTTTTTCTGTAGAAGAAAAATATTATTATGTACTCTTTAGGTTTATGGGAATAATTGTTAAGTTAAAGTGTATGAACAAACCTGGGATGAAATCTGTTTGTCTACATCTATAATACAACTATAAAACATAGCAGATGTACAAATTAGTAGTTAATAGATAACTAAAATGCAAATATGGTACTACTATTATAGTATTATAGTTTCTTTTGAGTGGTGTGTCTGTACTATCACATGCTGTGTTGATGCACTTCACCAAACTGCTGTTTTCAAACTGCTTTAAATCCTGCTGTTATAGCACATAGCAATGCTATTTGGCTTTCATTTGGCACAAAACACATTTATATATTGTTTGCTTCTGTTCTTTTCTATTATCCCCAGGCAACAAAACTAGAACATTTGCCACTAATTTGGCAATGTGGTCCTATATTATGAGATAGTCATATAGCTGATCTAGACTATCCTTACAGTGGAATGAGAGTATTGTAAAAGTTTTGTAGAAAGCTCCCATACATCCTGAGAATCCATGCACAAACCCCAGAGTTAAAAGATCTTTGAATTGAGGGAAGACATGGGTTTAAGTATCACTTGGCCACCTGCTATTTGTGTAACATTGAGGTAGTTTCATCTTCTGAGTTCCCAGTTTCCTTAGAGAATGAAAATGTTGAATTATGTTAATTAAAAAAAAAATTTTTTTTTTGAGATGGAGTTTCGCTCTTTTGCCCAGGCTGGAGTAAAGTGGCACAATCTCGACTCACTGCAACCTCCTTTACCCAGGATCAAGCAATTCTCCTGCCTCAGCCTCCCAAGTAGCTGGGATTACAGGCGCCCGCCACCATGCCCAGCTAATGTTTGTATTTTTGGTAGAGACGAGGTTTCCCCGTGTTGGCCAGGCTGTCTCGAACTTCTGACCTCAGGTGATCCACTCACCTTGGCCTCCCAAAGTGCTAGGATTACAGGCATGAGCCACTGCACCAGGCGTATGTGATTATTAATATCACTTCTATCTGTGACAATTCTGTCTGATGCTGGAGTATTTGAACCAGATGGCTGCCTATGCCACTTGGCTATTCTCTCCGTAATACTTTGATATTTCGTTGGTCTGCAATATGACAGATTCTCAAAATTCTTGTCCGTGAATATTGAACCCTAGTGAAATGTATGGTTCTGTATCAGTTCCAAAATGTAACTACTTTCTCTAGCCTTAGATTCCCAGTTCCAAAATGTAACCATTTTCTCTAGCCTTAGATTCCCATTAAGGGAAAGGGAATGCTCCTTGAGTATGTCATCACCATAGTGACAGGCAAAACTAGAGGGCTTTGATGCTAAAGCAAGATACTCCATAAATATGGTTAAGAAGACTTGGGGAGACTGGAATAGTTGTTTCCTTTTAGATGCCAGTGTATAAATGAATTTGAGCTAGGATCCATTGATTTAAAATTTCTTTAGGTCAGTTTGCTTGCACATGGAGTGCACATTTACTCTTCATTAATGGAGTTTCAGGAAGCAGTAGAGTAAATGCATAAACATGTATGAACCTCCATGTTTAACTGGAAGCCTGCATTTGGAAGTGAAGTATCTAATCTTAGATTAAATTAGGATAGGGAAGGATGTTGGCAAGAGATTTTGAAGCTTGTTCTGCTCATATTGAGAACATCATAGAACAGTTTGGCCTTTTTAAAGCTAGAGAATAGAGTTGAATACGGGATCTTCCATACATTCCTGTTTGACATTGACATAAAGGTTTTGTCATGATACAATAATCCCTAATCAGGAATCTGAAAGCCTGTATTCATTTAAGGTCCTCGGGTTTAACATACTGGGTGCTTCTCACACCATACCATACCATGCAAAATGCTTTCAAGGCTGCAAGTTTGGCTTAGATCCGCTTTAGTGAGCTCCTGTGCTACAGTAAAGGTAGATAGCCAATTATTAAAAACAATCAAGACAATGGCACCTCTAAGCAGTAGTAGCAATTGCCACACTACCTTGAATCTTGAAGTATTTTCAGCAACAGGATGACCATTAGCCACAAATTTAGCGTCAGCCCTTAAGGTCGGTATTAGTTTGACCCATATTTTCATGTAGTTCTTTTTCTTCACTTGTCTAATCCTCCCATGATACCGCCAGGGCTTGTTATTAGAAGACTTTAGGGAAACCAAACAGGCTAGAAAGTAGAGACAGGAAATGCCTATGTCTAATGCTTCAGGTTATACTTCCTAGGTTTTTCTCGTTGGGGTTTTTGTAACTCTTTTGGTATCCTACCGATGCTTTGGTAGCCTACTGAACCCTGTCTTTCTTCTCAAGGACATTCTGAGCATGTGAGACCCGAGGACTGCAAACAGCTGCAAGAGGCTTCAAATTCAGCATATCGTTCCTTTTGAGAATCTGGCCAAGCTCCAGCAAATCTACTTGGATGGGTTGCCAGCCACCTGGAGAAGAAGGTAGTTCAGGGAATTTATTGTTGTAGGGCTTCTGTCTTTGGCTTTAACTTCCTATAACTCTCCTTTTTAAAGCAGAACACAGCTGGGCACGGTGGCTCCTGCTTTTAATCCCAGGGTTTTGGGAGGCTGAGGTGGGGGGATCACTTTAGGCCAGGAGTTCAAGACCCATGTCTCTACAATAAAATAAAATAAAATTAGTCGGGCATGGTGGTGTGTGCCTGTAGTCCTACCTACTCTGGAGGCTGAGACAGCAGGATTGCTTGAGCCCAGAAGTTCAAGGCTGCAGCGAGCCATGATTAGCCACTGCACTCCAGCCTAGGTGGCAGAGCAGGACCCAGTCTCTTAAAATGAAAGAAAAGCAGATCATGAGCCAGTTTTCATCAATTCCTATACTTTTTCTTTTGCATATACACATACATTTTAACCTTTCATAATGAGTTTGGCCTGTTTCATTTATCCCTCAGAGCTGGGCTCCAGTGAGGTCTGTAAGGGCAAGCATACTTGATCCCCATTTCATAAATGAAGAATGAGAGATGCAAAGCAATAAGTTATTTCCTTTCTCACCACATAGTTAGCAAGAGAGATACAATGAACTTAACATCTTTTGATTAGTGGGCTTTTAAATTATTCCCACTTTCCTTTGGCAGATGGATATTAAGTTCTCAGGATTTGTTTACAAATAAGACCAACTTCATCTGTATTAGCTCAGTTTTGGTAGGCCTAATTCCATTATCACTGCCATTTTCTTGTTTTAAGAAATTGAAAGTTTCTTAGCTTGAAAAACAATTGAAATTTTTAAAAAGTAGAATAGGAGAGCCCTGGGGGGGGAGGCTGTGTAAGGAATTTACTGAATCTCTAGTCTTCTGTACCTTGTTTTTCCTTCTGCATAGATTTGCTTAACTGTTTCTGTGGTGTTTTTTTTTTTCGGGATGCAGTTTCGCTCTTGTTGCCCAGGCTGCAGTGCAATGGTGCAGTCTTGGCTCACTGCAACTTCCGTCTCCCGGGTTCAAGCTATTCTCCTGCCTCAGCCTCCCGAGTAGCTGGGATTACAGGCATGCGTGACCATGCCAGGCTAATTTTGTATTTTTAGTAGAGACGGGGTTTCTCCGTGTTGGTCAGGCTGGTCTCGAACTCCCGACCTCAGGTGATTCACCTGCCTCGACCTCCCAAAGTGCTGGAATTACAGGCGTGAGCCACTGCGCCTGACCAGCTGTTGTTATAACTGGAGTTCTGTATGCTTGTGACCATTCTTGGTTTCTCTGAATATCCTAGAACTTTGGTGGCTCCTTATTACACAGGTTGTTGAAGAAATGTTACCGTGTGGATTGAGTAGAAAACAGCTCTCTTTATCTTGGCCATATTATGGCGTGGCACTACTTAAAGTACAAATTAAAAGAGGGGAATGCTACAAAACTAGCTGACAGGCACTTTGATTGAGGTGGATTGCTCAGTTCTTAAAATAGCGCTTTATAAAAGAAGCCAGAGGCATTGTGGAGGAGAATTCTTACAGAATTCGTAGGGTTAGACCACATTGGACCTTTTCTGTGTGGCTTCATGGCTCTCTTGGTTGAGAAAGCATTAGCTTCTCCTTCCATTAGTTTCAACCTTTTGATTTCTTGATCCCTCTACTATATTTTGTGCTGAGAACACAAGGGCATTAACAACCCACATTCTAGAAGATCGCTCATTAATAAAGACTGGAGAAGAAAATGCAGCATGGGGATATTGGCAATTATTCAGTTCTAAATTTCTCTTGGAAATGAGGGAAAACATACAGAATAGAGCTGGGACAAATAGGACAATTTTTTTTTTTGTTAGGTTGGTAGCCAGAATATAACAGCTCCACACAACTGTAAATGTCCACTCTTCAATCCACATGAAGAAAAGGGTAAACATGGTTGAACTCAACCACTAGTTGCCCATTAGGAGAGACTTTCCCAGTGTACTCCATTTCAATACTTTTCTTTTATCTCTTTTTCAGATCTTCCTCAGAAGAATAGGCTTGTTGCTTTACAGTGTTAGTGATCCATTCCCTTTGACGATCCCTAGGTGGAGATGGGGCATGAGGATCCTCCAGGGGAAAAGCTCACTACCACTGGGCAACAACCCTAGGTCAGGAGGTTCTGTCAGGATACTTTCCTGGTCCCAGATAGGAAGATAAAGTCTCAAAAACAACCACCACACGTCAAGGTGCGTAAGCTGTCACTAAAAGCGTAATAAGTAGTCTTAATTTTGATTTTGTTTTCTAGTATACATTGCACTTAGCGTTTCACTGAGGTTGTATTCATCATTATTCTGCGTATGATTTGGTAAAGACAGCTTCCTAATTTACCTGGGAAGCAAGTGGGTGTGAGATTGGTTAAATTGATGATGTAAAGAGGGTAGCAGGTTGCATGTGTTCAGGTGTTTAGAGTGGGACTATAACGTGTGGCAGAGGCTTACAGCTAAATTGTTCTTTCTTTTAGGAGAACATGGACAACTGTCACATCAGTGACATTGATCACATGGGCAAATCATTCTGTTCCATCTGGTCCCCAAAGTCTCTCTTAAAGCCTTACAGAAGAACTTTGCCAATCATTTACATACTTCGGGATGGCTTGGGATGCCATGGGATATAATACGACAAGTGAGAGGTGTGTCTTTTTATGCTATGGTTGCTGATTGATGGAAGCTGCATAAATACAAATGGACTAAAAATGGCACAAAGTTATCTGTCATCAGGCAGGAGCTAAAGAACCAGGACCCTACATTCTCTAGGTCGGTGTTGGGAGAGGCTGATTAGCGAGTGAGGATTGGCAGATAAAGGTGACCATTCAGTGCAATAAATCCTGATCGTATAGGCTTTGCCCAGCATTCTTCATAAATAGTGGGTACCTATAAATTTCATGAAATATTTTCATGGGTAAGAACTCTCAAAATGTTATAATTGACTAGAAAGCTCTGTAGATTTAGAAATAGAGAAAGTTACTAACAGAAATTGTTAGAAAGCCTAGGAACTAGAAAGCTAAGTTGAGAGTTATCTAGGAAGATCTATCTATTGTACTCAGAATCTTTAGATAAATTCTCCTAGGGCCAGTAGCCTATGTAAATTTTCTTTTTCTTTTTTTTTTTTTTTTTTTTTTTTTTTTTTTTGGTATTTTAGCTGCAATATTAAACAACCTATGTGAATTTTCTTACTGTGAGAATATTTGCCTTCCAGAGTGACTCACCTTTATCTCAAAGAGCAGTATTACGAGTTTTGGAAATGCTGCTCTGTGGCTGTGTTTTGTTAGTCCTGAGCCAGGAGACTTAAATAAAGCAAACTTGAGGTGGTCCTAAAACATTGAAGTGAGCCTTAAACATTGGAAATACCTTATGTTTTTTCCTCTCATATCTATTATTTTTGTGATCTCAGTTACTAATCATTTAAAGGGACTCCTAGCTGATTGGCACTTAAAACAGGATCGTAGTTTTTTTTTTTGAGATGGAGTTTTGCTCTGGTTGCCCAGCCTGGAGTGCAGTGGTGCAATCTCAGCTCACTGCAACCTCTGCCTCCCGAGTTCAAGCGATTCTCCTGCCTCAGCCTCCTAAGTAGCTGGGATTACAGGCATGCGCCACCACACTGGGCTAATTTTGTATTTTTATTAGAGACAGTGTTTCTCCATGTTGGTCAGGCTGGTCTCAAACTCCTGACCTCAGGTGATCTGCCCACCTCAACCTCCCAAAGTGCTGGGATTATAGGTGTGAGCCACCGCGCTCGGCAGTTCTAGTCTTTAAGGTATAAGGCTATGACTGGTGGTGGTGTCTCTAGTGACTCATCAAGTGATATTTGGCAAGACATTTTCCCATTTATTCCAGTTTCCTGTTCTGTTGAATGAGGAAATTTTCTCTCTAAAGACCTTAAAGTTTTGACTTTGTAGGTTTCAAAGTTCTGTGGAAACGTTTTCTATTGCTTATTAATTTCAATCTTACATAACTCTAGCACAGGACTCAATACTTACGGCATTTACATGGTTTATCTCATGTGTTTTTATAGCTCTTCATTGTTCCTATCTGCCAAATCATTACACTTCCTACAAGCAGTGCAGAGAACTGAGTCTTCAGCAGGTCCAAGAAATTTGAACACATTGAAGGAGGTCAGCCTTCCTACCTGAAGATCAACATGCTTGGCACTCTAGCACTTTAGGATAGCCGAATGAAGTAAGTTGTTGGTGTTGCAGTCCTGTGAGGATCACTTCAGAACTATTAATAACAGCTGTTTTTTGGGAGCTGGTGTTGGATGCGGTGTGTTGGTCTAATGTGAAGTGGGGCTAAATGTGAGATGGAAAGATGACCTGTCTTCCATATTACTAAGTTCACTGAAGCAACTCAAAGACATTATGGTCTTCTTACCAGTTGTATCATAGAAGAATCTAGCCTTTGCTTGTGTGTTCTGTGTCTTCACTGTATACGTCCTCTGTCATTCTTAGAGCCTTAAACATTGAGAAGCTTAAAACACCATTTCTGCTTTCTGCTGAAAGGGTAACCCTTTCTCATCTCCATTTGTGAGAGACTCTGTCGTCAGTTAAGATTAGTGTAAAAAGAAGACGAAACTCTGAAGTAGCCATTATAAAAGTGTGAGAATGAAGTCAGTTTTCCAAAGAGTTGGGGAAAGGTGATGCTAAAGGAGGGGATTGAGCAAGTCCTATCAAAGAGCCCTTTATGAAAATATTTAGTCATCTGTGACATCCCATTTGGCTCTTCCAGAAATCCTAGTGAATAGTTGTAACAGAATGTTAAGAGGCACACATTGTGTGTTTTAAATCCTCTGCTACTCATTAGGTATATGACCTTTGGCAACTTAAAGTCTCTGATTAGACTTGCCTGTTTGTGAGGGTTAAATGAAATCATGTATGTAAAGTGCTCACCTATTGCAGTGCCTGGCACATGGCAAGTAAAAGGTAAGCCAAGAAGACTCATAAGTTCATTTCCCACAATATAAGTGACCACTAGCACTATCAGGTAGCAGGCAGAGTTGGCATGCTTTGGTTCTACATAAGAAATCCCTAAGGTAAAAGTTTGTAAATAGAAGAGCATCTGTGTTGGTGTTGGTGGTTGTTATAATTATTATTATTTTAGTAGTATAAATAGTATTGGTAGTAACAATAGTTTAATATAATTACTAATGACACTTTTTGATTTTTTTTTTATCTTTCTGTGATGCTTTTCATGCCTCTTGTGCCCCTCACTGTATCTTGTCTCTTCTGCTACTTACTTTCTCTGAATGTCTGCCTTTGCTTATCTCTTGCACTCAAGTGTGTATTTCTTTGTCTCTTTCTTCCTTGTCTTTGCTCTTTGTTCTCTATCTAAAGTGTGTCTTACCCATTTCCATCTTTCTCTTGCTAATTTCTTTCGTGTGTGCCTTTGCCTCATTTTCTCTTCTTGTTCACAAGACTGGTCTGTGCCTTATCTTAGACGTGTCTCTCATTTTTCCTTTTGTTGCTGTTTCTCTTTGCTCTCCTAGATGTGGCTCTTCTTTCATGCTTTATTTCATGTCTCCTTTTTGGGTCACATGTGTGTGCTTTTTGTCCTTCTTTTGTTCTGTCTACTTCTCCTTTCTCTGCCTACCTCTCTTTTCTCTTTGTGAACTGTGATTATTTGTTACCCCTTCCCCTTCTTGTTCGTTTTAAATTTCACCTTTTTTCTGAGTCTGGCCTCCTTTCTGCTGTTTCTACTTTTTATCTCACGTTTCTCATTTCTACATTTCCTTTCTGCCTCTCTTGGGCTATTTTCTCTCTTTTTCCTCCCCTGTGTGCCTCAGCATCTCTTGCTGTTTGTGATTTTCTATTTCAGTATTAATCTCTGTTGGCTTGTGTTTCTTCTCTGCTTCTTCCCTTTCTACTCACCTTTGAGTATTTCAGCCTCTTCATGAATCTATCTCCCTCTCTTTGATTTCATGTAATCTTCTCTCCTTAAATATTTCTTTGCATATGTGGGCATGTGTACGTGTGTGTGGCATGTGTGGCAGAGGGGCTTCTTAACCCCTGCCTGATAGGTGCAGAACGTCGGCTATCAGAATGAGCATTGTGGAGTGGTTCCTTATGCCAGGCTGCCATGTGAGATGATCCAAGACCAAAACAAGGCCCTAGAGTCTAGACTGCAGTAAAACCCAATACTCAAGTAGGACAGAAGGTGGAAGGCTCATATGGATAAAAGGCCCAAAGTAGAAGACAGATGGTTTGAGACTCGAGACCCGAGGACTAAGATGGAAAGCCCATGTTCCAAGATAGATAGAAGCCTCAGGCCTGAAACGAACAAAAGCCTCAAGAGCCAAGAAAACAGAGTGGTCTGAATTGGACAGAAGGCCTGAGTTGGGTGGAAGTCTCAAGTCTTGAGTTTGAAGTCTTAAGACCTGGGACAGGACACATGGAAGGCCTAAGAACTGAGACTTGTGACACAAGGCCAAAGACCTAAGATTAGCCCAGGGTTGTAGTTGGAAGACCTACAACCCAAGGATGGAAGGCCTCTGTCACAAACCCTACCTATATGGATAGAGGACCCTAGTGAAACAGATATCTCAAGACTAAAGGCCGGAATCTGGAGGTCCATGACCTAGAACCCAGGAAGGATGGAAGCTTGAAGACCTGGGGAAATCCCAAGATGAGAACCCTAAACCCCACCTCTTTTCTATTGTTTACACTTCTTACTCTTATATATTTCCAGTTCTCCTGTTTCTCTTTAAGCCTGATTCTTTTGAGATGTACTTTTTGATGTTGCCAGTTACCTTAAAGGAACATATCTTTAGATTGACAGTATTATGCCTGGGCCAGTCTTGAGCCAGCTTTAAATCACAGCTTTTACCTATTTGTTAGGCTTTAGTGTTTTGTAAACTTCTGTTTCTATTCACATCTACTCCACTTGAGAGAGACACCAGAATCCAGTCAGTATCAAATCTGGATTTTGTTATTCCCCTCAGGAGCAAACATTCATATAGGTGATACTGTATTTCAGTCCTCTCTTTTAACCCCAGAATCCCTAGACTGAGAAGATAAAATGGTCAGGTTGTTGGGGAAAAAAAAGTGCCAGGCCCTCTAGAGAAAAATGTGAAGAGATGCTGCAGGCCAATGAGAAGAATTAGACAAGAAATACACAGATGTGCCAGACTTCTGAGAAGCACCTGCCAGCAACAGCTTCCTTCTTTGAGCTTAGGTGAGCAGGATTCTGGGGTTTGGGATTTCTAGTGATGGTTATGGAAAGGATGACTGGGCCTGGGACAAAGTGAGTTCCCAAGGGGACAGCCTGAACTCCCTGCTCATAGTAGTGGCCAAATAATTTGGTGGACTATGCCAACCCTAGTCCTGGGTTTAATACCCATCTCTAGGCTTAAAGACGAGAGAACCTGGGACTATTGAGCACATTTAATACTTTCCTTGATTTTTTTTCCTTCCTGTTTATGTGGGAAGTTGATTTAAATGACTGATAATGTATATGAAAGCACTGTAAAACGTAAGAGAAAAACCAAGGCGTGCTCCTTAATAGTGCATTGGCAATCATGCATAGTTAACATTTGAAAGTGCATTGTAAATTGTGAAGCATTATGTAAATCGGGGTCCACAGTTTTTCTGTAAGGGGTCAAAATCATAAATACTTTAGACTGTGGGCCATACGGTTTCTGTTACATATTTGTTTTTTAAACAACCTTTTTATAAGGTCAAAATCATTCTTAGTTTTTGAGCCAATTGGATTTGGCCTGCTGTTCATAGCTTACCACCCCCTAATGTATTATTCGTTATTCAGAGAAAATGTCTGAATACTACTAATTTCCTTTTCTGTGCCTGTCCCTGTGCTAGGCACTCAAAATGCAACGATGATTCACATGTAGGTGACCTGAAGAAAAATAGTGAATGTGCTTTGTAAACTATAAAGCACTTGTATTCTACTGTGATAAACATTGTGGATACAAAGAAAGGAGCAAGCATAAAAAAGTGCTCTTTCAAAAGGATATAGTACTATGCAGACACAAAGAATTGTTTGATAAATGAATAAATTATATGTGTATTTGAGGCCAATTTGTGTTTGCTGCTCTGGTAATTTTGAGTAAAAATGCAGTATTCCAGGTATCAGAAATGAAAACACATGGAAACTGCTTTTAAACTTTAAAGTATACTGAATACATAAGGGACGCAGCTTATTGTGGTCACCTATAATGTGCCAGATACCATGCTGGGCACTAGAGCTACCAAAGGGGAAAAAAATACTCTCACAGAACAAAAAATTTCAGAAAGGTGCATATTAAAGTGCTTTGTAAACTAAAGCACAATACAAATGTCAATGGGCTACATATTTATGAATGAATGAATGAATGAATGAAATTAACTGCCTCTCACATATCAGCTATTGTTTTGGGTATTGTGAAATACAAGATTAATTCTCCTATAATAAGAGGAAAGTTTATCCTCTAGACTATTCAGATGTAAGGAATGAGATATTGCTTAATTTTAAACAATCAAGACTTTACTGGTGAGGTTAAGTTAAATTACTACCGGTACATTTTCCCGGGTAACCGGGAAGGAGATAGTATAGGAAATGAAGTAATAGAAGTGAGGTCCAGACCAAAAGTCACTTAATTAAGTTTGCGAATGTGCTTTCTAAATTATAAAGCATTTGTAAATGTGAAAAATTCGATGCTTTCTATATGAATAAAACTTTCTGTAAGATAGGTACTGTCTCTACAAAATTCTCATTGTATACTTAAACCACAATGAGAAGGGTTCTATACGTAGTTATACAAACCAAGGGTTTAAATACCTGTTAAATGGATCAATTTTGATTGCCTACTATGTGAACTCATTGTTAAAGGCACTGAAAATTTATCATATTTCATTTACCCACAGCCAAAAATAAGGCAATACCTATGTTAGCATTTTGTGAACTCTAAGGCACCATATAAATGTAACTGTTGATTTTCTTACTTGGTGCTGAGCACTAGGTTTATACAATTGTATGATAGTTATTATATTGTGCAAATAAAGTAGGAAAATTTGAGTAACAATGATTAACTTTTGAATATGCATATGCAAGGGATTGGTTGTCTGAAGAATGCCACTATAGTAGTTATCTATTGTGTGCCAATCTCATTGCTAGGCATTGGGGATGCAAAGATAAACCATCTTTATTGTGTCCTGGGTAGCAGAAGAAAATATGTGTAAAATCAATTTATAATTTCTAAACTGCCACCCATATATAAGCAGTATCTGCTGAATGATCATTGATTACTCATATCCTTAGAGATAACAACTGGGGGCACAAACATATATTATCATATTGAACCTACAACAGAGACCTTTGTGTAGATTTACAAAGCCTACAGTTCTATACAAATAGGAATGAACTATTGGCTTACTGAATGGTGATTACGTTCTGATTTACAAAGCCTACAGTTCTATACAGATAGGAATGAACTATTGGCTTACTGAATGGTGATTACGTTCTGATTTACAAAGCCTACAGTTCTATACAGATAGGAATGAACTATTGGCTTACTGAATGGTGATTACTTTCTGTGGGGCTCGGAACTACATGCCCTAGGATATAAAAAAATGATGTCATCATTATAGAGTGCTCACAGAAGGAAATGAAGTAATAGGTGTGAGATCCAGACCAAAAGTCACTTAAGTTTATTCAATGATGAAAACATGGGACAAATGGACTAGTATAAGGCAGTATACTAAGCTAAGTAGAGAGATAAAGTCCTGTCCAGAAGATATGTGCTCCCTGGCCTGATTGAAGAGACGGAAAATTTTTGCAAAAAACAAGGTGTTGTGGTCTTCTATTCAGTTTCTTAAGTGCTGATGATAGAAGTGAATTAGACCCACCTTGGTCTGGCTTACAGACAGTAAAGGAGTAAATAAATACAGACAGTAAATAAATGCCTCAGGTTTACAGACAGTAAATTTACAGACAGTAAATAAATGCCTCAGGTTTGCTTTTTGATTCATTTGATAAACAAAGCATCTTTTATGTGGAATGTACCATTCTGGGTCCTGAGGATGAGAGAGGTGAGGGCATTAGACCATTGACAGCTGAAGTTAGAAGAACATCTTTAGTTTGATTGTGTAAATAATATTTCAGTGCCTATTCTCTGCAAGGTACTATGCTTGGCAAATTAGTAAATTAAATCGGTCTGGTCCAGAAGACACACTCAATTGCCTTTGAGATTTAAAAATAAAGAAAAAAGAAAGAAAAAGGCAAGTTTCTTTCAAAATAGAGACATTTTTCCTAGTTTCAGGAATCCCCCAAATCACTTGCTCATTGGCTTAGTTTGAAGCCAGGAGACTGATAAAAGGGCTCAGGGTTTGTTCTTTAATTTATTAAGCAAACATTCTGCTTTTATTACAGTTACATGGTTCAAGATGAAACAACTAGTTTTAAAGGTATTTGCTCATTGGTCTGGCTTAGAGACAGGAAGACATTTGAGCAATACAAAAAATTCTTTCCCATTTACCATATTTAGTAAAAATTTATTAAAACTGAATAAAGTGCTGTTCTTAAGTGCTTGAAAGACCTAAACCAAAGTGCACTTTATCTCATTTATCTTATGGTGGAAACACAGGAACACATTCTCTAAGAGACTGTGTTTCTTTAGTTGAGAGGAAACTTCATTGAGTAGCTGTGATATGTTCGATACTAAGGAAAAACTAAATAGATCACCTTTGACATGCTCTGTAGAGTGGGAATAAGAGAGGGCTTTTTATTTTTTCATTCATATGAATATTGATGAAGGTGATACTAAATGCTAAATGAAATATATCTGCTCCAAAAGTCATTTATTTTGACTTGGAGATGCAACAAAAACACAATAAATGGAATGAAGTGATACTCTTCATCAAACAGAAGTGACTGTTATATCAACCATTGTGTTAAATCCTAGACAGAAAACAAAAAAGATCATGACTAAAAGACACTTGCTTATTAACTGGCTTGGAAAGTAGAATATAGGAGAAAGGTTACTGGTTTTTTTTTTTTTTTTTCATGTGTTCATTCATTCTACAAATATATTTGGGTGCCAGTAGGTACTTGGTATAAGGTTTTTGGCCCCAGAGACATGGGAAAAAAAATGCATGCCTTCCCAGAGAATGCCTAATACTTTCCTTTTGGCTTGTTTTCTTGTTAGGGGCATGGCTTAGTCCCTAAATAACATTGTGTGGTTTACTTCCTACTCCATATCTCTTCTACCACTCTGGCCACTACAATAAGCAGGTAGCTGGGTTTTGTAGTGAGCTTGCTCCTTTAAGTTGCAGGAACTCTCCTTATAATAGACACTTCATTTTCCTAGCCCATCCCTCATGAAAAATGACTGACCACTGCTGGGCAGCAGGAGGGATGATGACTAATTCCCAAACCCCAGTCTCATTGGTACCAGCCTTGGGGAACTACCCATACTTGAGCCACAATTGGTTTTGAAGTGCATTTACGAGGTTTGTCTATTTTCAGTTATTTACTTTTTACGTGCTGACACATACATACACTGCCTAAATAGATCTCTTTCAGAAACAATCCTCAGCTAACGCATAGCAAAATGGAGATGGAGACATGATTTCTCATGCAACAGCTTCTCAATTTATACCTTAGAAATGTCCTCCTTTTTATCAAATCTACTCAAGAGGGGCTTTTTATAGTAGAATAATATCAGTGGATGAAAACAGCTTAACATTTTACCATGCTTAAGTTTTAAGAATAAAATAAAAATTGGAAATAATTGGCCAAAATTGAAAGGAAATTTTTTTTTAAAAAAAATTTCTCTAAATGTAGGCCTGGCTGGGCATTGACCTTTTCCATTTTAAATCACTCACAGAGGGTGGGACAGGAGGAAGAGTGAAGGAAAAGGTCAAACCTGTTTTAAGGGCAGCCTGCCTTTGTTCTGAATTGGCCTTAAGAACATTACCAGCTCCAGGTGTAAAGTGTTTAGTTTCATGCAGTTCCAATAACTGATCATTGTTGAGATGAGGACAAAATCCTTTGTCCTCACTAGTTTGCTTTATATTTTTGAAAAGTAATTATTTTTGTCCAAGTGCTTATCAACTAAACCTTGTGTTAGGTAAGAATGGAATTTATTAAGTGAATCAGTGTGACCCCTCTTGTCATAAGATTATCTTAAAGCTGAAGCCAAAATATGCTTCAAAAGAAGAGGACTTTATTGTTCATTATAGTTCATACATACTTTCAAAGCATCTAAACTGTAGTTTCCATGGCAAGTCAATTGCATCCATAAGTGGAGAAGGAAATAGATAAATGTCAAAGTATGATTGGTCGAGGGAGCAAGGTTGAAGATAATCTGGGGTTGAAATTTTCTAGCTTTCATTCTGTACATTTTTAGTTAGACATCAGATTTGAAATATTAATGTTTGTCTTTTAATGTGTGGTATCAGCTGGACTCAGTAACACCCCTTTCTTCAGGTGGGGATGGGGAATGCATTATTGGAAAATGGAAAGAAGAAAGTAACTAAAAGCCTTCCTTTCACAGTTTCTGGCGTCACTACCACTACTGATTAAACAAGAATAAGAGAACATTTTATCATCATCTGCTTTATTCACATAAATGAAGTGATGAATAAATCTGCTTTTATGCAGACACAAGGAATTAAGTGGCTTCGTCATTGCCCTTCTACCTCAAAGAGAATTTATCCCAAAATGCTAAGATAAATGGAAGACTCTTGAACTTGTGAACTGATGTGAAATGCAGAATCTCTTTTGAGTCTTTGCTGTTTTGAAGATTGAAAAATATTGTTCAGCATGGGTGACCACCAAAAAGTAATCTTAAGCCATCTAGATGTCACAATTGAAACAAACTGGGGAGTTGGGTTGCTATTGTAAAATAAAATATACTGCTTTGAAAACTTTGTATTTTGATGTGACAATTTCTAACTCACTGTCCCTAACCACACTAATTACCCTAAGTTCTTCATTTCTTTTTTCTTTCTTTTTTTTTTGAAGATGGAGTCTCGCTTTGTTGCCCAGGCTGGAGTGCAGTGGTGCCATCTTGGCACACTGTAACCTCTGCCTCCTGGGTTCAAGCAGTTCTGCCTCAGCCTCACCAGTAGCTGGGATTACAGTTCTGAGCCACTATGCCTGGCTAATTGTTGTATTTTTAGTAGAGACGGGGTTTCGCCATCTTGGCCAGGCTGGTCACGAATTCCTGACTTCAAGTGATCCACCTGCCTCGGCCTCCCAAAGTTCTGGGATTACAGGTGGGAGCCACCGTGCCCAGCCTCATTTCTTTCTTTTTTAAAACTACCTTAACCACCCAGTGTGGGTAAATGATTTGAAGTCTCATTTCTTACAGCGTCTGTTTTGGTCAAGGCTACTGAGAAGCAGAAACCCAATAAAAAATGTGAGAAGCAAAAAACTATTGAGGACCAAAAGTGGGAGAGGAGCAGGGTATAAATAAACTGTAAGTCTGTGGGAATTAAGCATTTATGAAAGAGGCCCATACCCTGAGTAGGTGAAAGGATCCTCAGTGTTTCTAGAATTCGGAATGATCAAATACCCAAACATTAGATTGGTGACTTTATAGGCAAATGAACCAGCACAGTATTATTACTATCTTTTTGAGACGGAGTCTGTCTCACTCCAGGCTGGAGTGCGGTGGCGTGATCAGCTCAATGCAACCTCTGCCACCCGGATTCAAGCAATTCTGCCTCAGCCTCCTGAATATCTGGGATTACAGGCATGTACCATCACACTGGGCTAATTTTTGTATTTTTAGTAGAGACAGGGTTTCACCATTTTGCCCAGGCTGGTCTCTCAACTCTTGACCTCAAATGATCCACCCACCTCGGCCTCCCAAAGTGCTGGGATTACAGGCATAAGCCACCGTGGCCAGTCCCCAGCACAGTATTCTATAGGCAAGAGTTCCTACTGCTTTGTTGGAAATTAAACTGGAAACTATGGTGGTTTTTTTTTTTTTTTTTTATTTGGACAATCTTGCTCAGCCACCCAGGCTGGAGTGCAGTGGTGTGATCTGGGCTCACTGCAGCCTCCGTCTCCCGGGTTCAAGCGATTCTCCTGTTCCAGCCTCCTCCAGAGTAGATGGGATTACAGACACCCACTATCATGCCCGGCTAATTTTTGTATTTTACTAGAGACTGGGTTTCACCACGTTGGCCAGGCTGGTCTTGAAGTCCTGACCTCAGGTGATCCACCTGCCTTGGCCTCCCAAGGTGCTAGGATTACAGGTGTGAGCCACTGCACCCGTCCCAGTACATGTACCTTCAAAACCAATGCCTGAAGAACTCTTACCTATGTAACAGTTGAATTTTGTCATTATAAATTAGTAGAGTTTGAGGTGATAAAGTTGACCCCTATCCTAGGGGTTGCTTCTGAACTGGGATGGTCCTACACGGACTTTACTCTTATTTCTTTGCAAGGCTAGATGTGTAGGACAGAGGGAAAGCAGGTGAGGAGGTAAGGAGACTTCCTGAAGTTATTCCTGAGTGTCTTCTGTTCCTCTGTCCATCCCTCTTGATTCCTTCAGCCGATCCTATTCCCACAGGGGCTTACTTCAGTCCCCTTGTCATATCTGCTGTGCTTACCCTTGTGTTTGTGATGCTTTGGTCCTCAAATTCTCTTCATTCTCTTGTAAAATTTGAAGGGAGAGGAAATGAAAAACACCATGTCTCCTGGTTAGTGAGGAAAGGTCAGACAAGGCAATTTTATAGGGGCAGTAGGAATGTTTAGAAAATGTCAAAGCACTTGATAGTATTTTTCAGCTTTTGTATTTTTTATGTGGTGAGTATGAAGTGATCACTGTATGCTTGTAGTTAGATTTGGTGCCAGCCCAACCCACATCCACAAAAACTTGTGCCTCCTATCAGTTTACTCTTTTACCCTTGGTCATGAGAATAGGTAATGTTACTGAGGCTAGTAGACTTAGGCAAGCATCTATCATTCAAATTTCAAAGTGGAATAATTTAAATGGGGTCTAAAATTTAGCCAGCCATTCTATTCACTGTGAATGGATAGGCAGGAAGTGTGCTAGTCATAGGTTCAACTTCTGACAAAGGTGGAGGTAGCACGGAAAACCATTTGAAGGACCTTAGTACCTTTCCTATGAATTATAGCAAATGGAGCACCAAGGCAATTTACATGGTAGCTGAGGACTCATTTGAATAGGTCTCAAAATTTAAACCCCACTCAGCTATATTGTTTCCATTGGCTTGATAAAGGTGAACTTTTGAGGGGTTCTTATTGTTAGTATTTCCTGGGTCTGCCACAGTCTTTCTCCCAGTACCAGCTTTCCCAGTGATGAGCTTCCTTTTACCCACTCCAGTTTCTCTTCCCTGTGTACTCTGGATCAAAATTGTAACTCCTTTCTAGAGTGCTAGAACAAAAGCTGGCATCACTTGAGGGCCTAAGGAAAGAAGAGCAAAGGGAGAGTAGAATGCAAAGTAGAATGGGAAAGAAAGTTGGATTTGAGCAGCCTTGCAGGTAGTCAACTACTTAGGCAGAACCTGTCCCTTTTTGGGAACTCTGTGGTAAGGAAAAAAGTTCATAAGCAGACTTTGCAGGCAGGATTTTTAAAAATCTTAGAAAGACTCGTATTATATAGAAGAAGAATGTCAAAGGTTGGGTGGCTTGTGAGGGATGAGCTTTGAGTGGACCCTACTTTATAATATTCCATGAAGAAATGATTAGATATATCCCAAAGACATAGAAAGACCCTTCCCCTTGTAGCCTTTTTCTTTCTGTTTTTTTTTTTTTCTTTTTTTTCCTTGCTAATGAATTATTCTGAAAGTATCCCAGGAAACGCAATGACAATGAGAATGGTGGAACAGATGTGGGTTCTATCTGGCAGTGGGCTATATTGTCTTCCTCCCCACCCCCAGAGGACATTTGGCTGAAGTACCAGAGTCCAAGAAATGTCTTGTTACTAGGCAGATAGTCTCATCTGCATAGTGTGGTGGTTTTACTCCCTCACTTCAATTCCACTGTATTTTATTTTGTTTCGCTGCATGATTGTGTTAGCTGTGTAATTCCCATTGGACCAATTAGAATTGTGTATCTAAATGCACAAAATAAAGATGAGGCACCTGAAACCCAGAGAAAATAACTCGCTCAATGTCACAGTGCAAAATAGCTGAAGTGACCCTAGATCCAAATTCACTTAATTTCTAAATGAATTCTTTTCTCACTGTATATTATCATAGCCTCTTTTATAACGGATACATGCTCATCAGGAAAGAGCTTGGATTATGAGTAATTTATAGTTAGAATGGCTCCTCCTAATCATAGCTAACCTCCAGTGTACTATTGTATGTCTTTATGCTCACGGGAAAATAAAGTCTTAAAGAATATCCAAAGAGAGGGATTATAGTAATTATGACTATTAGCTGGTACCTAAATGGGAGCAATGTGAACTACTTAAAGGAAGACACAGGAAGATAATTCATCTACCTCCGATTCCTCTACCTTGGCCCTATACCTTCTAGCCCAGGGAGATAGTCAGAACCAAGTGAAAATCAGTTTTTCTTCTATTACTACAGGTCTGCTGAAACTATAAAAGTATTAATTTGCCCTCCTGTAGTTTCCCATTGTTACCTCTCTTTTTATATCCGTTTTGTGACTATTACTTTTCTTTTTCTTTTCTTTTTTTTTTTGAAACGAAGTCTCGCTCTTTTCCCCCAGGCTGGAGTGCGATGGCGTGATCTCATCTCACTACAACCTCTGCCTCCTGGGTTCAAATGAGTCTCCTGCCTCGGCCCGCCGAGTAGTTGGGAATACAGGCGCCTGCCACCATGCCTGGTTAATTTTTTATTTTATTTTATTTTTAGTAGAGACGGGGTTTCCCCATGTTGGTCAGGCTGGTCTAGAACTCCTGACCTCAGGTGATCCACCTGCCTCGGCCTTCCAAAGTGCTGGGATTACAGGCGTGAGGCGCCATGCCCGGCCGGCTATTACTTTTCTACTATAAATGAAGACAAAAAGGGGCCTGGGATAGGCAGGGGTTGGAGAACTGGGGAGCAGACAGTCTCAGCTAAACCTTTACTTGTATTTGCTCATGGCTGGAGTCCAGTCATTGTGCTCCTCCCATTGTGAGCTAGAGTACTCACAGTTGCTACTTCCTGAAGAACTGGAAAACTTGTCTGGCACAGTATCCCATAGCATTTGGATTGTGGACATAGGAGGACAGCTGATGCAACCTGAATCTGCAGGGAGATAGACCATGAGAGAGAAGGCAGGTTGTTAGAGTACCTTGCATGGTACCATCCTATAATGCCAAACCAATCTTCTCACTGTCACCTCTCATGTTTGAATAATAATTGGAAAGAGTGAGACTTAGCAGGGAATAAAGTTACTTTTGAGCTACTACTTTTACTACTTAAAAAGTGGTGAATAGATAGAAATGGATTCCAGTTGTCCTCACCATATTAAGCTGTTGCCTCCAAAAGAAAGAGAATGAACCAAGAAGAATATGGTGGCCGCTCCCTAGTATTGGCTCAACTAGATTCTGAGAGAAGGGACTTTCTGTAAAGGCTGCTACCTGGTTTTTAATACAGCAACTAGACATATATTTTGGGGTTCTAAGATAGGGTTTTTGGCTCTGAGCAGCAGATTGCTGAGAAGCAGGACATGAAGTATGGGACTTACCTGAACTATAGCCAAATGGATGTGACCGCTAATTCTTGTAGATGGCAGGCTGGCTTTCGAGAGAACCCAGAATGAATAGTAAATCTCATTTTCAGCAGAAGAGAGTACGCTATGAGGTTCACAGAAAATAGCTCTAGTAACAACAGCCCCATTAGGCACTAGATTGGATACCAGTTCCCATAGGTAAAACAATAATATTAGCTATTCTGCAAAGGCAAAGCAAAAGCTAAAGAAAATTGTGAACCAACCATGACTTCCCTTCAAAATACAGTCTGGAATCAGAAGTCCCTTTATTCCTTCCCTTTGATTTCTTGCCCTTTTCCTGCATTGCTAGATAAGGAATGCAATGGCCAGAAGGAAAGGTGGATTATCTAAATTAAGTAGCGAATGTTAGAGAATGTTTACATAATGGTGTTGGGTTGGGGGACATTTAGAATAGCCCCTTCAGTAGCAAGATTATGCTAAGTAAGGTACTCATCTCATCTTAAGTTATTTTTATTGAGACAGGGACTGTGCACAGCTCCCTCTCTAATGCCAATCGCTGCTTAATTTTCCCTCCAACGAAGTTTCTTTACCTGTTCATCTTTAGAATAAGAAATGCTGGAGGAATGGTCAGTGTTGAAGGAAATAAGCCTGTAAGGGAAGGCACAGAAGATGACATCAGGCTTTAGTATAGGTAGGCACAGAAAGACTGTGGTATCAAGCAAGAGGTCCCATATCCTAGAGGTTCAAAACAGATGTTCACTGGTAGGGAGAAAAGTGGGCAGATTTACCTGATAGGCTGATTAAACAGATATAAATGCCATTTAGATGCTTTTATAACTCTTGCCTATATTCTGATTCCTTCTCACCTTAGTGTTTATAGCTTTTGCCCCATCAACTGTTTTCTCTGTACATTTCCTAATAAAATATCTGAAACACCTCAATCTCATTTTTATAGAGCTAAACTTATATGTAATTAGAGCTGTCTAGTGCCTGTGTGGTGTGATTTCATACAAGAAGGCCTTCTTTCTCAAGCCTATATTTGCCCTCCTAGGTAGCTGATGTCTGAAATTCCATTATCTGGAGATGAATCTTTGGTTCTACAATAAGTGATAAAGCAGGGACTAGTTTATTTTTGTACCTAACAAAAGTACCTTTCTCATAGTAGAAAATGTCTGTTAAATTTTTTTGAATTATATTTAAACTTTAGAACCCTCTAGGAAAGAAAACAAGACTTCCATTTCACACTTAAGGCAAGATCAGCTAATACCATAATATGGGTGGTTGCCACAGTTTCTTTTTTCCAACTTGTGGAAACTTTCATTCATTAATCACAGCATTGATTCCTGTTAAGCCTAGTAAGGAAAAAACTGCTCATTGCCCACCAAAATACATTCTCCCATTCTTGCTTGATGTGTGACTGCCAAACTAGACTACATTTCTCAGCTTCTTTTGCAGTTCTGCATAGCCAAATGATTGTTATAACCAATAAAATGTGAGTAGAAATGATGTGTGCCATTTCCACGCCTGGGTCCTAAGACACAGGGTATGCTCTCCTTTCCATACTTTCTCCCACCAGCTTTAACTCAGATGTAATGGCTACCCAGTTTCAGTCATACAGATGAGAGTGGTTCCCTATGAGATGAAAGTACAGTGACTTGGAAGGAAATCAAGTCCCTGAATGACTAAGAAACAGAATTCCCTCTCTGATTTGAACTTTTTACATTGATACTGTCATGTAAGAAATAATTAACATTCTTTCTCTTTAATCCATTGAATTGTTGATTCTCTTTCCTATAGTAACCAATTTTTCTTCTCATAACTAATTCAACTGGATGCATCCCCAGAATCCTTCACGTAGCATTTCAGGTGACTGCTACTGATAATTTAGAGTTGGCATGCAAGATAAAATTTATTTACCATCCTAGCACTAAAGGGATAAATCACTGACAGCAGATCCTATTTTGAAAGCCGATTATGAAGAAGCTAGAGAATAGGCCTTCAGTCTCTGAGAAGAAGGAGGACCATACACAAGGGAGTAGATATTAAAAGAGACTGAGACAATACAGACCAATCTTACAGTCTTTATAACCTTCCCTTAGGCCTGCTCTGTGGTTCACAATACAGGTAGAAAAGATGTGCTCAGAGAAATTAGGGCCAACCAAGTGGCCGGAGGGAAAAGAATGTCTTACATGAAATAGTTTCCCTTGGTGGCAATGCTAGGGAGGGAGAAGACAGATAATGAAAAAAAAAAAAAAAAAAATCAAAAGAACTATCCAGCACCAGCTTAGGAAGAAAGCATAGGTCTTGCAAACGAGTCAGAACAATGTCTAAGAATTTGCTATGTTAATTTTTTTTCTTCCAACTTTTATTTTAGGTTCAAGGGGTACTTTTGCAGCAAAAGCCAATGGGTAAATTTCCATGGGTAAATTGTGTGTCATGGGGTTTGATGTACAAATGATTTCATTACACTAGTAGTGAGCATAGTACCTGATAGGTAGTTTTTTTGATCCTCACTCTCCTCCCATCCTTTGTTAATCTTTTAACATCTTTGGAAAATAAGAATTGGCACTAGCTTATGCATTCCAGTAGCACATCTACATAAAACCAGTGAGGGGGCCTCATGATATCAAGATAGTGGACTTAAAAGAAATGGGATACATACTATTCATCTTGTTTAGTCCCTTTGTGTTTGTTTTTCAGTGTCCTAGAGTGGATATTAAGCAAGCTGAGAGTAATTTGAGTACCACTTTATTCTGTAGTAGAGTTACCTAGAAAACACAGGGGTTGAGGGCATATAATCATGTACCCCATATCTGTGAAAATGGACAGTAAGAAGTGGTAAACATTGTTAGGGCCAGGGATCCACTGGGAAATTTGGATAGAGAAATGTAAATTTCATATTTTCTACTCATAGGCCATTTTACCATTAGCAGTAATATCTAAATACTAAAAACAGTAATTATAGTCATAGGAAATCTTGGGAACTAAAAGTCAACATAAAGATGTATTATAATTTTCCTAGACTTAACACCCATTCTTTTGGTATACTGACAGTCCCTAATGAGGACACAAACCATTGGTTTAAAATAGGCATTGCTTGTCACAACCAAATTCCTCATTTATGTCCATGTCTGATTTAACTAAGTTCCTCTGGCTTCATATCTATATAGCCTTTCCAACCAGTGGAAGTGTCAACATTCCCACCATCAGCTATTTCCTCTATAACATCATTTACCTTTGATTTGAATTTCATTTCCAGCATCGTGCCTTTTAGTTTCTTTCTTGAGCTTTCATCTTTTATTGGCCAATTCCCTCTTTCATTATACATTTTTGTTAAATGTCACTTGGGTTTATCACTGGGAGACAAAGAGGCAACATAAACACATGATTTGTTCTCTGCACATATACTGAATAGATGATAAGTGACCAGTCACCAAAGACTGAAAGAAGTGATGTGATTCATAATTGATCATGATTCACATCTGTTAGTTATATAGTAATTTACATACTGAAAACCTAGCAGTGAAATTTGTACTTTATTTAGTATCACAGTCAACATACCATGGTAACTGAAATTTAAACTGTGTTGTTGGGGTACTTGCATTATTTAAGTAAACCATGGTGCAAAGTGAGGAATATCTGAGTCTTTACTATTTGCTTTGAATATTGACCACTTCAGTATGTTTGTGAATATATATGTGAAATTGTTTTTTTAAACAGTGAGATGTCAATTGTAGGCTCTCATGTTTGCTGTTTTAAAGTAGATATTCGATAGAGTATAATTACATGTAGATTTCAATAGATGGCCCTATCTACAATGCACTAACTGTCATATACTACATAGCTGTGGAGTAAACAAAAAAGGCTATTTTGGTGTTTCAGGGATGTCAAGGACAATGTCTTCAAGGGGAATTCTGTAGCTTTGTACATAAAGAAACCCAGTTACACCAAAACACTCATTGTCTATCAGACCTTCTGGGATTGATCCTCTTCAAGATAGCAAGAAAAATTACTAAGCCAAATACAATTTTGAATTGCCAATCAGAAATACAGTCACAAATTGGATAAATCTTGTCATGGTGGTCTTTTAAACTTTACTTACAGTTTTTTTTTTTTTTGGTTTTTTTTTTTTTTTTTTTTTGCTTTTTTCTTTTTGTGAGTTTAGATCAATAACAGGACTTAGAGGCTTTTACCTTCAAAGGAAAGTGACCTCATGTTCCCAATGACTAGGGCCTCTTGAGAGGAAGTATGCCTAATAACTAAAAGCAAATACTCTAGGGCATCATGGCCCAATATATTAGCTATTAGCCATATATGACTATTGAGTACTTAAAATGTGGCTAGTCCAAATTGAGATATATTGTAAGTGTAAAATACATACTGAATTTATGAATTGATTTTTATAATTATCACATGTTAAAATAATATTATTTTGATATAGTAGTTTAAATTACATATATTATTAAACTTTCAAAAATAAAACAAATAGGAGTTGGAAAGCTATGGTTTACCACCTGTTTTTGTTTGTCCCACAAGCTAACAATGGTTTTTCCATCTCTAAATGCTTAAAATTTTTAAAGAATATTTTATTACATGCAAAAATTATATGAAATTTAAATGTCAGTTTCCATACATAGTACTTATTGGGAAAGTACCATGTTCATTCGTTTTCATATTGTCTATGGCTGCTTTTGTGCTATAATGGCACTGCTGAGTAGTTGTGACAGATAGCATATGGAATACAAAGTCTATACCAGTTATTCTCACCTCGGGGCAATTTTGCCTCCTATGGGACATCTAGAAATGTCTGGAAAATGTTTTGGTTGTCACAACTGAGAATAAGATGTTATTGGCACCTAGGGAGTAGAAGTCAGGGATGCTGTTAAATACCCTACAGTGAAAAGGAAAGCACTCTACAATAAAGAATTATCTGGCCCAAAATATGAGTACTGTTGAGGTTGAGAAACCCTAGCCTAATCTACTTACTCTCTGGCCCTTTGAGGAAAGAAATTTCTAACCTCTTGTCTAAAAACAAGCCATTTTGGTTGGGTGCCTTGGGTCATGCCTGTAGTACCAGCATTTTGGGAGGCTGAGGCAGGTGGATTGCTTGAGCCTAGCAGTTTGAGACCAGCCTGGGCAACATGAAGAAACTCCATCTCTATCAAAAATACAAAAAATTAGCAGGGCATGGTGGCACACATCTGTGGTTCTAGCTACTTAGGAGACTGAAGTGGCAGGATGACCTGAACCTGGGAGGCAGAGGTTACAGTGAGCTAGATTGTACCACTGCACTCCAACATGGGTAACAGAGGGAAGACCCCATCTCAAAATAAATAAATGAAATAAAAACAAGTCATTTAGTTTATAGCTATGCCAGCAGAGGCACTGTACTGACTTGCTGACTAATGGGTATATGTTATTTAAGATAATTTAGCTGTGTTATATTTAGGAGGGCTCAGAGAAGTGGTCAGATTATCTGTGCATAGGAGAAAATATAATTTCTCTTCTTTCCCTCATAGGTTCTTAGTTGAGACACTCTCCTAAAAACTAAAGTAAAATTAACAAGAGAAAAACCAGCAGAAGCTTATTGATTTGTGCTACACCCATCATGCAGGAGAGGCTTCAGCTTGAAAGTATCTCTCCCTTAAGGCAGTGGCTTAGGGTCCTTGCTTAAATAGTATTTTAACAAAAAGCCATAAATCCTATAGTGACAAGACAAGTAAGAGAGCATCTTCAGGCTTCTAAGAGGCAGGAAAATGTGAGAAGATAAATGTATGGGAAAAGTAAAATCTGCTCCTAGATTTTCTAGATTTTCGAGTGCCACTGTCTCTGAGCTGATAAGCCTTGTAAAGGGGTGAAAAATGGCAGAGGGGAGGGCAGGAAGACCTTTTGTCTTTGTAAATTGCTATCCTGCCATCAGGCAAGAAGCGGGAGGGCAGTGTCCCCCTGCACTTTAATTTTCTTTAGCTCAACAATTGTCAGTATTTTAAAGAGGAGCATTTTGGTTTCCTTCATCCACAAGGTAACTGATTTAAAACTAGGACTTGTCTACAGAGAGTCAAACTCTATAAAATATTTGAAGAGATTTATTCTGAGCTAAATAAATATGAGTGACCAATAGCTCATGACACAGACCCAAGAGACCTGAGAACATGTACCCAAAGTGGTCAGGCTGCAGGTTGGTTTTATACATTTTAGGGAAACATAAGACATCAGTCAATACATGTAAGAGGTACATTGGTTGGGTCTGAAAATCTGGGACAACTCAAAGTGGGGGCTTCCAGGTCATAGGTAGATTCAAATATTTTCTGATTAAAGTCCTGAAATCAATAGAAGGGAGTATCTGCATTAACATAAGGGGCTTCTGAGACTAAGGCTCTTATTATGCAGATGAAGCCTCCAGGTAGCAGGCTTGAGAGAGAATAGGTTGTAAATGTTTCTTATCAGACTTAAAAAGGTACCAGACTCTTAGTTAATTCTCTCCTGGATAAGGGAAAAGAACTGGAAAGGGAAGGGCATTCTCTACAGAATGTAGGTTTCCCCACCAGAGACAGCTTTGCAGGATCATTTAAAAATATGTTCAATAAATATATTTTGGGGCCTGCTATCTGTTGTGTTCATATCTTATTGCTACAAAGAGTCTGCTTTGTCAATGTTAAGGTCTCTGTTTTAATGTTAATGTTGGTCAGTTGTGCCTAAATTCCAAAGGGAGGAGGATATAATGAGGCATGCCTGATCACCCATTTCCATCATGACCTGAACTAGTCTTTCAGGTTACCTTTAGAATGCCCTTGGCTGAGAGGAGGGGTCCATTCAGTTGGTTGAGGGGCTTAGAATTTTTCTTTTTGGTTTACAGACCTTATATATTCTTATTTATTTTACTTAGTTATATTTGACTATTATTATTTCCTTGAAAGAGTCAAGAATTGCCAAGATGAAACATCTTTGGGGTATCTGGACAGGCTTTACCTCTGTCAACCCTTGCAAAAAAATTAGAACTGACTTACCTTGGGGGTGGAGAATAGGTTGCACTTATGAATGAAGAAAATATCGTAGTGAAGACCTTGTGATTGGGAAAATCAGAGGGCTTGGTGTGGGTACAAATATTGGCTGTTGCTGAAAAGGCTTCTTTGATGGAGAGCAAAGCAACTGGGGTGTGGTGGGGTGGTGGCAGTGGTGGCAGTGGTGCCAGTGGTGGTAGTAGCTGCTGAGTGTCAGACCTCTGAACCCAAGACTGCATATATACAGCCAGATGGCCTGAATCAACTGAAGAATCACAAAAGAAATGAAAATGGCTGGTTCCCACCTTAACTGATGACATTACCTTGTGAAATTCCTTCTCCTGGCTCAGAAGCTCCCCCATTGAGCACCTTGTGACCCCCACCCCTACCCACCAGTGAACAATCCCCTTTGACAGTAATTTTCCACTACCTATCCAAATCCTATAAAACTGCCCCACTGCTAGCTCCCTTTGCTGACTCTCTTTTTGGACTCAGCCTGCCTGTACCCAGGTGATTAAAAAGGTTTATTGCTCACACAAAGCCTGTTTGGTGGTCTCTTCACACGGATGCATGTGACATTTGGTGCCATAACTTGGATTGGGGGATCTCCCTTGGGAGATCAATCCCTTGTCCTCCTGTTCTTTGCTCCATGAGAAAGATCCACCTATGACCTCTGGTCCTCAGACCAACCAGCCCAGGGAACATCTCACCAATTTTAAATCGGGTAAATAGCCTCCTTTTACTCCTTCTCCAACCTCTCTCACTAGCCCTCAACCTCTTTCTCCTTTCAATTTCTGTGCCACCCTTCAGTCTCTCCCTTCTCTTAATTTCAGTGCCTTTCCTTTTCTGGTAGAGACAGAGGAGACACGTTTTATCTGTGAACCCAAAACTCTGGCACCAGTCACGGACTTGGGAAGACAGTCTTCCTTTCGTGTTAAATCACTGTGGGGATGCCTGCCTGATTGTTCACCCACATTTCAGAGGTGTCTGATCACCGCAGGGATGCCTGCCTTGATCCTTCACCTTGGTGGCAAGCACCACTTCCCTGGGGGGCAAGTACCCCCCACCCCTTCTCTCCATGTCTCTACCCTCTCTTTTCTCTGGGCTTGCCTCCTTCACTACAGGCAACTTTCCACCCTCCATTCCTCTTTCTTCTCCCTTAGCCTGTGTTCTCAAGAACTTAAAACCTTTTCAACTCACACCTGACCTAAAACCTAAATGCCTTATTTTCTTCTGCAATACAACTTGACCCCAATACAAACTCGACAATGGTTCCAAATAGCCAGAAAATGTCACTTATGATTTCTCCATCCTACAAGATCTAGATAATTCTTGTTGTAAAATGGGCAAATGGTCTGAGGTGCCTGATGTCCAGGAATTCTTTTGCACATCAGTCCCTTCCTAATCTCTGCTCCCAATGTGTCTCATCCCAAATCTTTCTTCTTTCTCTCCTGTCTCTTCCTTCAGTCTCCACCCCAAGCTCTGAGTTCTTTGAATCCTCCTTTTCTACAGACCCATCTGACCTCTCCCCTCCTCCCCAGACTGCCCCTCGCCAGGCTGAGCCAGGTCCCAATTTTTCCTCAGCCTCTGCTCCCCCACCCTATAATCCTTCTATCACCTCCCCTCCTCACACCCGGTCTGGCTGACAGTTGCGTTCCTCAACTAGCCCTCCCCCACCTGCCCAACAGTTTCTTCTTACAGAGGTGGCTGAAGCTGAAGGTGTAGTCAAGGTTAACGTTCCATTTCCTTTGGCTGACCTCTCCCAAATCAGTTAGTGTTTAGGCTCTTTTTCATCAAATATAAAAACCTAGCCCAGTTCATGACCCATTTGGCAACAACCCTTAGACACTTTACCACCCTAGCTAGACCCAGAAGGGTCAGAAGGCCATCTCATTCTCAATATGCATTTTATCACCCAGTCAGCTCCTGACATTAGAAAAAGCTCCAAAAATTAGATTCCAGCCCTCAAACCCCACAACAGGAATTAGTCAACCTCACCTGCAAGGTATACAATAATAGAGAAGAGTTGCAATTACTTGCCTCCACTGTGAAAGAAACCCCAGCCACATCTCCAGCACACAAGAACTTCAAAACATCTAAGCCACCGTGGTCAGGCATTCCTTCAGGACCTCCTCCCCCAGGATCTTGCTTCATGTGCCAGAAATCTGGCCACTGGGCCAAGGAATGCCTGCAGCCTGGGATTCCTCCTAAGCCATGTCCCATCTGTGCATGACGCCACTGGAAACTGGAAAAGTCTTACAGGTTAGTTCAGGATTTGCGCCTTATCAACCAAATTGTCTTGCCTATCCACCCCATGGTGCCAAATCCATATACTCTCCTATCCTCAATATCTCCCTTCACAACCCCTCCACAACCCAATATTATGTTCTGGATCTCAAGCATGCTTTCTTTACTATTCCTTTGTACCCTTCGTCCAAGCCCCTCTTTGCTTTTACCTGGACTGACCCTGACACCCATCAGTCTCAGCAACTTACCTGGGCTGTACTGCTGCAAGGCTTCAGGGACAGCCCCCATTACTTCAGTCAAGCCCTTTCTCATGATTTACTCTCTTTTCACCCATCTGCTTCTCACCTTATCAAATATTTTGATGACCTTCTACTTTATAGCCCCTCCAACAAATCTTCCCAACAGGACACCCTCCTGCTCCTCCAACATTTATTCTCAAAAGGACATTGCGCATCCCCC
Organism: Papio anubis; assembly: GCF_008728515.1. Lineage (NCBI taxonomy): Eukaryota > Metazoa > Chordata > Mammalia > Primates > Cercopithecidae > Papio > Papio anubis. The sequence continues at coordinate 78,436,198 of NC_044996.1, read as the reverse complement.
TCCAAAGCCCAAATTTCTTCCTCATCCGTTAGGTATCTCAATGTAATTCTTCATAAAAACACACATGCTTTCCCTGCTGATCATGTCCAGCTAATCTCCCAAACCCCAACCCCTTCTACAAAGCAACAACTCCTTTCTTTCCTAGGCATGGTTAGGTACTTTTGCCTTTAAATACCTAGTTTTACCATCCTGACTAAACCATTATATAAACTCACAAAAGAAAACCTAGCTGACTCCATAGATCCTAAATCCTTTCCCCACTCCTTTTTCCATTCCTTAAAAACAGCCCCGGAAGCTGCTCCCACACTAGCTATCCCTAACTCATCCCAAACTTTTTTCATTACACCCAGCCAAAGTGCAGGGCTGTGCAGTTGGAATTCTTACACAAGAGCCAGGGCCATGCCCTGTAGCCATTCTGTCTGAACAACTTGACCTTACTGTTTTATCCTGGCTCCCACATTATTCCTGATACCACACCTGACCCCCATGACTGTCTCTCTGATCCACCTGACATTCACTCCATTTACCCATATTTCCTTCTTTCCTGTTCCTCACCCTGATCACACTTGGTTTATTGATGGCAGTTCCATCAGGCCTAATCACCACTCATCAGCAAAGGCAGGCTATGCTATAGTATCTTCCACATCTATCCTTGAGGCTACTCCTCTGCCTATCTCCACTACCTCTCAGTAAGCCGAACTCATTGCCTTAACTTGGGCCCTAACTCTTGCAAAGGGACTATGCATCAATATTTATACTGACACTAAATATGCCTTCCATATACTGCACCACCATGCTGTTATGCAGGCTAAAAGAGGTTTCCTTGCTATGCAAGGGTTCTCTATCATTAATGCCTCTTTAATAAAAACTCTTCTTAAGGCCACTTTACTTCCAAAGGAAGCTGGAGTCATTCACTGCAAGGGCCATCAAAAAGCGTCAGATCCCATCACTCAGGGCAGCGCTTATGTTGATAAGGTAGCTAAAGAAGCAGCTAGCATCCCAACTTCTGTCCCTCATGGCCAATTTTTCTCCTTCTCGTCAGTCACTCCCACCTACTCTCCCACTGAAGCTTCCACCTATCAATCTCTTCCCACACAAGGCAAATGGTTCTTGCACCAAGGAAAATATCTCCTTCCAGTCTCACAGGCCCATTCTATTCTGTTGTCATTTCATAACATCTTTCACGTAAGTTGCAAACTGCTAACCTGCCTCTTAAAACCTCTCATTTCCTTTCCTTCGTAAAAATCTATCCTGAAAATATCACTTCTCAGCGTTCCATCTGCTATACTACTACTACTCAGGAATTTCTCAGGCCCCCTCCTTTCCCTACACATCAAGCTCAAGAGTTTGCCCTTGTCCAGGACTGGCAAATTGACTTTACTCCCATGCTCTGAGTCAGGAAACTAAAATACCTCTTGGTCTGGGTAGACACTTTCACTGGATGGGTAGAGGCCTTTCCCACAGGGTCTGAGAAGACCACCATGGTCATTTATTCCCTTCTGTCAGACATAATTCCTAGGCTTGGCCTTCCCACCTCTATACAGTCTGATAATTGACTGGCCTTTATTAGTCAAATCACCCAAACAGTTTCTCAGGCTCTTGGTATTCAGCGGAACCTTCATATCCCTTACCATCCTCAATCTTCAGGAAAGGTAGAACGGACTAATGGTCTTTTAAAGACACACCTCACCAAGCCTAGCCTCCAACTTAAAAAAGATTGGACAGTTCTTTTACCTCTTGCCCTTCTCAGAATTAGAGACTGTCCTTGAGATACTACAGGGTACACTCCATTTAAACTTTTACTATTATACTCTTCTCTTGCCCAGTCCATATTCCCAGCCATATAAAGACACCCTAGATGGATGATAAGTTCTTGTTAAGAATCTGACCCCTCAAACTCTACAACCTTGATGGACTGGACCCTACTTAGTCATCTATAATACCCCAACTGCCATCCGCCTGCAAGACCCTCCCCATTAGGTTCACTGTTCCAGAATAAAGCTGTGTCTATTGGACAGCCAGCCTAATCTCTCCTCTTCCTCCTAGAAGTTGCAAGTACTCAATCCTACTTTCCTTAAACTCACCCACATTTCTGAAGAACAGTAGTAACCCTTATGAGCCTAATACATTCTTTCATTCTATTAAGTTTATTACCCTACTTTTTGTAACAAGGCTTTACACAGTCACCCCCACTCCTTTGACTGTACCCCAAAAACTTGTCATCCCTACTATCTTCTGTCTAGTCATACTCCTATTCACCATTCTCAACTACTCATAAATGCCCTGCCCTTGTTTACACTGCCAGTTTATACTTTTCCTCCAAACCATCATAACTCATATCTCCTGGTTTTACCTCAAACCGCCTTCCTTAAGTCTTTCTTGAGGTGGATAGAAGATCTTCAGTGGCGAGGCACACTCCAATACTTTCACCCTAATAAAGTCCTATTCTTTACTTTTATATTCACTCTTATTCTCATTCCCATTCTTATGCCACCCTCTATCTCTCCCCAGCTATCTCCACCACACTATCAATCTCACTCACTGTCTCCTAGCCATTTCTAATCCTTCTTTAACAAACAATTGCTGGCTTTGCATTTCTCTTTCTTCCCAAATCACCAAGGCCTCAACTTACTCACTGCTAAAAAAGGAGACTCTGTATATTTTTTAATGAAGAGTGTTGTTTTTACCTAAATCAATCTGACCTGGTATATGACAACATAAAAAAACTCAAGGATAGGCCCCAAAATTCACCAACCAAGCAAATAATCATGCTGAATCCCCTTAGGCACTCTGATTGGATGTCCTGGGTCCTCCCAATTCTTAGTCCTTTAATACCTGGTTTTCTCCTTCTCTTATTTGGACCTTGTGTCTTCCGTTTAGTTTCTCAATTCATACAAAACTGTATCTAGGCCATCATCAATCATTCTATATGACAAACATTCCTTCTAACAACCTCACAATATCACCCCTTACCACAAAATCTTCCATCAGCTTAATCTCTCCCACTCTAGGTTCACACGCTGCCCCAATCCCGCTTGAAGAAGCCCTGAGAAACATCATCCATTATTTCTCCATACTACCCCCCAAAAATTTTTTCACCACCCCAACACTTCAACACTATTTTTTTTTTTTTATTAATATAAAAAGACAGGAATGTCAAGCCTCTGAGCCCAAGCCTGCACGTATACATCCAGATGGCCTGAAGCAACTGAAGAATCACAAAAGAAGTGAAAATGGCTGGTTCCTGCCTTAACTGATGACATTACTTTGTGAAATTCCTTCTCCTGGCTCAGAAGCTCCCCCATTGAGCACCTTGTGACCCCCACCCCTGCCCACCAGAGAACAACCCCCTTTGACAGTAATTTTCCACTATGTACCAAAATCCTGTAAAACTGCCCCACCCCTAGCTCCCTTTGCTGCCTCTCTTTTCAGACTCAGCCTGCCTGCACCCAGGTGATTAAAAAGCTTTATTGCTCACACAAAGCCTGTTTGGTGGTCTCTTCACATGGACGCATGTGACACTGAGGATGCTGCATTTTGCTTTCATGATCCCAAAGACCCCTTAAAAAGGAGTCAGGAAATGGGGTGGGGGGTGTAAAGAGAAAATATAACATAGATAACTTAAAGAAAGCATGTATCTGTGTGATTCTTATACTCAAAGGATCATCACAGAATCTTGGAATTTTGTAGGAACGGCAAATATTCTGATGACCTGCTAATGTGTTAGCCACTAGGGGTAATAGTGAAACAAAGTAATTTTTGCTTTTCCATAGTTTGGCTGGGGTAAGGCTTAAAACACATTAGCATGGCTGGGAAAAGAGAGAGTTGAAAAAATGCTAACTTTATAAATTATGTACTTGAAGTTTTCTATTTTAAGGGATAAGATCCTGAGGTCAGAGGGTTTAAATTACTTACTCAAAATTGCAGATAATTGGGGAAGGCATAATGGCTCATGCCTGTAATCCTGTCAGAGGTGTGTGAACCAGAGCAATTCCATCTTAAATAGGAGCTAGATAAAATGAGTCTGAGATCTACTGGGCTTCATTCTCAGACAGTTAATGCCTTCTAAATTATGGGATGAGATAGACAGTCAGTACAAGACACAGGTCAAAAAGACCTTGCTGATAAAACAGATTGCAGTAAAGAAGCCAGCTAAAACCCACCAAA
>NC_044996.1:78128537-78131931 GCF_008728515.1 Papio anubis | reverse complement strand
AGGGAAAAAGCCAGCTGGGGTCACCACAAATTTCAGTGACCTTAAGAGCTATTTCTTTAAATGAGTCCAAATTTGATTGGTTTATTGTGTGGAACAATTTATGCTCCAGGGACTGTTGAAATCAACAGAGCAATCAGCAAGAAGAAAAAATGATATCTTGGACTTATAAAGAATTTTGTGCTTCCAAAGGCAAAATTGAGAAAATAAAAAGACTATAAAATATAAAAAAAAAAAAAAAAAAGAATTCAGCAGTTTCTTGATATAAGATTAATGTACATAAAACAGTAGCTCTTCTATACACAAACAGTACCCAAGCTGGGAATCAAATCAAGAACTCAACCCTCTACAAGAGCTGCCAAAATAAATAAATAAAAATAAAATCTTTAGGAATTGACCTAACTAAGGAGTTGAAAGACCTCTACAAGTAAAACTTCAAAACACTGCTGAAAGAAATAATAGATGACACAAATGAATGGAAATACATCCCATGCTCATGGATGGGTAGAATCAATATTGTGAAAATTATCATATTGCCAAAAGCAATCTACAAATTCAATGCAATCCCCATCAAAATACCACCATCATTCTTCACAGAACTAGAAAAAAAAATTCTAAAATTCATATGGAACCAAAATAGACCCCACATAGCCAAAGCAAGACTAAGCAGAAAGAACAAACCTGGAAGTGTCACACTACCTGATTTCAAACTATACTATAAGGCAACAGTCATGAATACAGCATGGTACTGCTATTAAAACAGGCACAAAGACCAATGGAACAGAATAGAGAACCCAGAAATAAACCCAAATACTTATAGCCAACTGATCTTCAACAAAGCAAGCAAAAATATAAAGTGGGGAAAGGACACCCTTTTAAACTAATGGTGCTGAGATAATTGGCTAACCACATGTAGGAGAATGAAACTGGATCCTCATCTCTCACCTTATACAAAAATCAACTCAGGATGGATTAGGGACTGAAATCTAAGACCTGAAACTATAAAAATTCTAGAAGATAACATTGGAAAAACCCTTATAGAAATTGGCTTAGCCAAAGATTTCATGACCAGGAACACAAAAGCAAATGCAATAAAAACAAAGATAAATAGCTGGGACTTAATTAAAGAGCTTTTGCATAGCAAAAGGAACAGTCAGCAGAGTAAACAGACAACCCATACAGTGGGAGAAAATCTTCACACTATACATCTGACAAAGGACTAATATCCAGAATCTACAAGGAACTCAAACAAATCAGCAAGAAAAAAAAAATCCCATCAAAAAGTGGGCTAAAGACATGAATAGACAATTCTTAAAAGAAGATATACAAATGGCCAACAAACATATTAAAAAATGCTCAACATTACTAATTATCAGAGAGATGCAAATTAAAACCACAATGCAATACCACCTTACTCCTGCAAGAATGGCCATAATCTAATGTAAATGATGAGTTAATGGGTGCAGCACACCAACATGGCACATGTATACATATGTAACAAACCTGCACGTTGTGCACATGTACCCTAGAACTTAAAGTATAAAAAAAAATAATAATAATTTTTAAAAAAGAATGGCCATAATCAAAAAATAGTAGATGTTGGCATGGATGTGGTGAGCAGGGAACACTTCTACACAGATGATGGGAATGTCAACTAATGGAAACAGTGTGGAGATTCCTTAAAGAACTAAAAGTAAAACTACCATTTGATCAGCAGTCCTACTACTGGGTATCTACCCAGAGGAAAAGAAGTCATTATACGAAAAAGATAGTTGCACACATGTTTATAGCAGCACAGTTTGCAATTGCAAAAACGTGGAATCAACCCAAATGCCCATCAGTCAATGAGTGGATAAAGAAACTGTAGTATATATATACGATGGAATACTAGTCAGTCATTAAAAAAATGAATTAACATCATTTGCAGTGACCTGGATGAGATTAGAGACAATTATTCTAAGTGATGTAACTCATGAATGGAAAACGAAACATCATATGTTCTCACTAGTATGTGGCAGCTAAGCTATGAGGATGCAAAGGCATAAGAATAATACAGTGGACTTTAGGAACTTGGGAGGAAAGGGTGGGAGGGGTTCAAGGGATAAAATATTACAAATATGATGCAGTGTATACTGCTTGGGTGATGGGTGCACCAAAATCTCACAAATCACCACTAAAGAACTTACTCATGTAACCAAATACCACCTGTACCCCAATAACTTATGGAAAAAAATAAATAAGTGAAACCTGAAAGCTTTAAAAAAAATGTTGAAATTATTGCAAAAAAATGAGACAGAAAAATGAGAGAAACTATTTGATCTGATTACAACTGCTACATTAATTATCCTTTGTGTCAGGGACTGTGCCAGGTCAGACCCCCTTTCTGCCTCCTTGGAGTCCAGTCTAGTTAGGTATACCAGGATATGCCCAGTAAATATTATAACAGAGATCCGTATAGCTTAGTAGTGACTTCCTCCTTCCTGCTCCAAAAGTCAGAGGAGTCATATGGGAAACAAATAAAAACCGAAAATATGTCCATGTTTTAAACAATTTGCATGTCACAGTATTTTTCTGTGGTGGGCATTTTGGTTTTGTGCAAGTTGGAAGGAAATGTTGGGAGATTCCTCCAGTGTTGATGTAATGCTAGGCCAGCCTCTCTAGGCTAGCTCTGTTTAGTGTGTAGAATTCCTGGATCACCCTATCTATAGCCCAAATCAGCAGGCTAGCAAATCAGCACACAAGGGAGACTGGCCATTCTCCCAGGGGCAACGCCCCCGTCTAAACACAGCACAATTACCTGTGGTCAGGTTTCACTCAAGACTATACAAACAACTGCTAAGGATGGGAGTCAGGAACTTGTATTTAAAGAGAGAGAGAGAGAGAGAGAGAGAGAGAAAGAGACTCTACAGGCAATTCTGATGCACACAGCTTTGGTTAAGGACAACACATTACTTAGTCACATAACTCAAATCACATCAGATTGCACTCACATTAGGGTTACACAGGATGTTCATTCACCCTAAGGATAATTTTCTCCTCTCCAGGTGACTAAAGAGAGTTACAAGGCTGAATGTGCTCCTTTCTTTGTCCTATGTCACATACTGACATACTCTAACATTGCTAAACTTTTATCCAAGCAGCTTGCTGAGGCCATGCCAAAGCCCCACCTAGGACAAATATACAGGAAGCATTCAAGAGCTCACACAACATCTTTAATGTTTCAGGAAACAAAAATAAAAAATAAAAAACTGGACAGGGAGGATGATCTTTTAAATACACTGCATTGCCGGGCGCGGTGGCTCACGCCTGTAATCCCAGCACTTTGGGAGGCCGAGGCGGGCGGATCACAAGGTCAGGAGATCGAGACCACGGTGAAACCCCGTCTCTACTAAAAATA